>NC_061119.1:107389904-107647502 GCF_002878395.1 Capsicum annuum
CGTTTGTCCCAATGGCTCATTGATTTTGCTGTATAGAGGCTACGCCCGACTAGTGTGCGATGTGATATGATATGTACTTACTTATATCTATATTCTTAGCGAAGCATGTATGTTGTTATGTTGTAACCCAAGGGTAGTGTTTTAGCTTAAAGGGTTAGCTTGAGGGTACGTGTAGCCTTGGGCACCGTCTTGTGTCTCAGGCTAAAATTATGGGACGTTACAGAAACCCTCTTAAAAACAAAGTATGGACTGACATAATGGGGACTGAGCTTCCCCGTCTTACAGAACCATATCACTCACATCATGGGTGACACTATGAAAAACACCCAATCACCAACTCTGAACTCCAATTGCATTTGCGTGACATATGCATAGGACTTTTGGCATTTTTGGGCGGCCTTAAGACTATCTTTAATCACCTTCACCTTCTCCATGGCTTGGTGTACCAATTCTAGACCAAATAACTAATTTTCACCAACTTGAAACTACCCATTATGAGATCTACTTAACCTACCATAAAAGGCCTGGAACGGAGCAATACCAATACCAAAGTGATGACTGTTACTGTAGGCAAATTCTATAAAGGGCAAGTAGTCAACCCAACTATAACAAAAATAATCAACAAAAAACCGAAGCATATCTTTATAAAACCCAAATTTTCTTTTCTACTTTACCCTCCGTCTACGGGTGGAAGGCGGTATTAAGTGGTTCCTTAGTCCCCAAACCTCGCTTGAACAACTTCCAAAAATTAGATAAAAACTGCGTACCCCAATAAGATATGGTATAAACTAGAGTACCATGAAAGTTCACGACCTCATTAATGAATATTTTGGCACAATCATTACAAGAGAAATTAGTCCTTATAAGCAAGAAGTAAGAAGACTTAGTCATCCTATTAACAATGGCCCAAATCGAATCAAACTACTTGTGAGACATCGAAATACACATAACAAAGTCCATATTTATTATCTAAAATTTCCAAACCATAAGTATAACCTCCTAAATAAACCTAATAGTCCACAAGTGCTCTACCATTACTTTCTGACACACCATGCACTTACCCATAAAATTGGCCACATCGTGCTTCATATTATTCCACTAATAAATCTCCTTAAGGTCATGATACATTTTTGTCATACCAAGATGAACAGTATAATGTTACTCACGAGATTAATACATAATTCTTTCTTTAAAGCATCAAAATTGCAAACACATAATCCACCTTTGTACCTCAAGATTCCATTACCACTAATCTCAAAAACCATCACCTACTTCCTACCTATATAATTTTTTATTTTTATCATAATAGGATCCAACACTTTTTTCACCTTTACTTTAGTACCAAGAGATGACCAAGCTACCTCTTGAAAAATTACACCACCATGCTCAGAATTTATGAGACAAACTCTAAGATTAGCTAAACAGTGAATATCCTTCACTAAATCCTTCTTCTCCTCATCCACGTGAGACAAGCTTCATATGGACAACCTGTTAAGAACATCAACAACCACAGTAGCATTAACGAGATGGTAGTGAAGATTAATGTCATTGTCTTTGAGAAACTCAAGATATTGTCTTAATTAGGTATTCAATTCTTTCTTGGTGAGCACATATTACATGATCTTATAATCAGAATAAATATCAACATGGGCCCTATACAATTAATGCCAGTAAATAATTAATGCAAACACCAGCGCTAACGATTTTAAATCATGGGTCAAATAATTCTTCTCATAATTTTTCAATTATCTAGATGCATAGGCAACAACCTTTGAATGCTATATCAATACACAACCCAATCCCACCAGAGTTGCATCGTAATAGACAACAAAGCCTCAATTCCTTCAAAAAGAGTCATGACTTAAGAAAATATTTACTAATACTTTAGCTTCTCAAACATATCCTCAAAAGCATCAAACCATACAAATTTTTCTTTATTCTTAGTCAACTTAGTCAATGTGGCAACAATAGAAGAAATACTTTCCATAAACTTTCTATAGTAGCTGGCTAAACCCAAGATGTTCTGAATATCAGATTAAGTCGTAGGTCTAGGCAACTTCTTAACCACCAAAACCTTTGGTGGATCCATCATTATCCCTTTACTAGAAATAAAATGACCAAGATAAGTCACAACAATAAGTCAAAACTCACACTTAGAGGACTTTGCATATAAATATTGATCTTTTAGTGTCTGAAAAATTAGGAAAATGTGATTGGCATGATTCTTCTTACTCTTGGAATACAAAAGAATGTCATCAATAAATATAATGAAAAACAATTCCATGAACAGACAAAAAACTCAATTCATAAGATCCATAAATGTTGCCAACGTATTAGACAAATCAAATGACATTAGGAAACACTCAAACTTGCCAAAATGTATACAGAAAGCAGTCTTAGGGATATCCACCTCCCTAATCATCAACTTATTATAACCTGAGCAAAGATCAATCTTAGAAAAGAACTTAGCACCCTGAAGTGGATCAAATAAATCATCAATTCTAAAAAATAGGTATTTATTCCTCATGATCACCTTATTCAATTGGGGGTTATCAATACACATTTAAAAGGAACCATTCCTATTACGCACGCAGAAAATATGATCACCCTATAGAGAAACACTAAGGCTAGAAAAACCCATGTTAAGAATATGTTTTAACTACTTCTTTTGTTCTTTCAAATTAGCTGAAACTATTTGTAAAGATGAATAGAAATAAGATACATGTCTAGAAGAATATCAATCCCAAAATTTGTTTCTCTATCAGGAGGTGAAACACCTTAGATTTGAATCCTTCGAAAATTTCCTGCGTTTAAGATTCATAGTAGGGTACGATTAAGTATACCTCTCTTATCCTAGGGTATGGCCTAGTTCCCACGTCTAGTATAAAGATCAGTTTTGGTTGATTACATTCTAACAAAGGTATGGTTTGGCCTATCCATAGTCGTATGTTAGGGTACTACTCTTAAGTAGAAAAGTCATATGATGTGTTGAGCTTGACCTAGTGCATTCTGCCTAGTGTAAGAGTTGTAGGGTACTTCTCGTACCTTAGGGTATGAGTTATCCTAGCATGGTCATGTGTTGTACAATTTGGAGGTCCATGGTGAGGCCTAAGGTATGAGATAGGGTACCACTCTTACCCTAGGGTATGGTTTAGGTGTGGAAGTTATAATCACCTGCTAGTATGTTTTTAGCAATTAATCTTAGGGCATTCTAGACATTTACAGTGATAAACCCTTGAGACCTATACATAATAACATTATTTGGACTTTCATTCTTCACTTAAAAAGATAAAAAATACTTTAAAATCCTCTTTAAACTCATTCAATAAGATTAGAGTCTAGGGTTTCAAGAGATGTTCATCTAGAGAATAAAAGGCTCATGTCCTTTTGGTGAATCATCTTGTATAAGGCATAAGAATCTCCCTTCATTGTTATTTCTAAAATATTATATGATTTATAGTCTTATTTTGATTCTTAGATGATGGTTTGAAAATAAAAATTGAGGTTATATTGTATATGGTTGAGTAATGTCTACTTTTGGTTTAACTTGTATTTATATATGTTTTTAGTGATGGTTTGTATATATGTGTCTTGTTTATTATGGTCAAGAAAATGGGTCATGAATAACCCTAATCTTGATGGTTTTAACTTTGGTTATGGTCATGGTAAAGGTATGCCCTCAAGGTGTTTGTGAAAATATCTAAGAGAAATAAATAGTCATATATTAATAGTGTTTTGAACTAAGGCGGTGGCCTAATCAGTAAGAATTGTTGATAAATATCTTTTTAAAGGCCTTGTTGTATAAACACTGAGATAATTAGTAACTTTAGTAGTTTGATGGCATAATAGGATTTGAGTACCTAAACATGAAAAATAATTGTTTTTGAACTAAAGCTTTGTGTAATAATGCTAATGAAGAATTAATGGTTGGACAAAGGTCTTGATGACTACAACTTGACTTGATTGGGTATTGAAACTAAGGCATTGTCCTATTAGAGATATTGATTGATAAATGGTTCATAAAGACCTTATGGTCATGTATGGTGTTTAATTATAGCCACGATGCCTTAAATTGGCTAAGTAGGTTATAATCCTTGAATTTTTAAATGAGTGAATATGAATGCATGGTCAAAGGGATGGAGTCCCAATGTCGACTAATAATGCCAAAGATGGCTTGTGGCTAGAGTCCACTTGTTTAAAAAGATTGCTTATGGTTTGAGTCCATTTGTCTAATAAAATGGCCTATAGTTAGAGTCCAATTAATTAATATGGTTAGATTCCACTGGCTTAATAAGATGGATTGAGGTTATAGATTGCTATCTTAATATAACTGAGAAATTCTAACATTGTAACCTGCATAAGTTGAAGGTCAGAGTCCTGCACTCCATGTCTTATGGTTGAGTTATTTAAAATTCAGGCTAAGACTTGTTACCTATTGGTCACTTTATATATCTATACATATCTTTATATATGCATATGTATATAAATTTTGTTGCGTATGATTGTTTGAATTGGATATTAATAATGATACCTTTTTATCTGTATCCTTGAGTTACATGCTAGCACTCCAATGCTAACCATCTTTGATCGATGTTTCCCTATATGACACCAGGGCTAGGGTTTCTTCAATTTGTTCTAGCGGTTCATGAGTCGACATTGAAGTCGTTAGTTTTCATACTTTGAAAGGCATCGATTTTAGTATCTTTACACCTTATTTAATAGATTTGCTTTAGACTTGGTGTTGGCTATAATTGAGGGAATGTTTAGACATATTATTGAGTTTGAACTTTTAATGGTTTTGTGGATGATTGTGTACTTTGGTATGTCGGCTTAGTATGTGACATTAATGGAATGGTTAGGCATTTTTAAAGTTATGATTGCTTTTCTTATTTCTCTTTCCTAATATATGTTCGGAGTTCATCCAACAACTTTTTATTGATGTGATGGTTGGCTGGGGTTAAGGGGTTGATCTTCATTCCTTGTTGGGTTTGAGATGCACATTATGACTAGGCCCGAGTTTGAGTCATGTTAAGTTGGTATCATAGCCTAGGTTTATTGTAAGTTGGGTGTCCATTAAGTCGAGTCAAGTAGAGTCTCTTTTATGGGTTTGTAGTGTCCTATACTTTGAAGATGAGTGCTCTGTGGCATAAGGAATGTTTCTCTTTCTTGTGGTTCTATTTCAAACTATTGGGTCTATGGTCTTAGATCCTTCTAATTTATGTTTGCTTGCCTTTAAGATCATGTCTACAAAAAGATGTGATGTTTAGGACAATTCTTCTATTCCAACTGATGACGATGTGGATGGAGTTAATTTATGGAGTCCAAATTTGGTATACAGATTCAGTTTCTAATGGTCCTTGAGTTCCACTGGTTCACTTTAGTTCTCTTTAAGTTCCTCAGGTCAACTAGACTAATGTTGAGTTTTGTTAGTTTTTTCATATAATTGCTTGGTTAGTGTCTTCTCAGGATGAACGTGGTTTATATATTTCTTCATCTTCTTAGTCCACAGGGTTCGCCAGTTCATGAGGTTGTCTTTCAACCTTTACCAGTGTTAAGGTAAAGGATGATCCTTAATGTTTTTTTGATTACATGGAAAAGATATTTAGAGTTACGGTTTCCGCTAATGTAGAAGGGGTAGAGTTTGAAGCCTATTAGGTGAAGGATGTGGCATAGCAATGATACAAAGAATGGGATCTAGCAAGGGTAATGTTGATAAGTCATCTTTATGGGAGGATATCTCTAATGTGTTTCTAGACAGTTCCTTTCCTCAAGAGATGAAGACATCAAAGCAAAGGAGTTTGTTAATCTAAGGTAGGAAAAAATGTCAGTGAAAGAGTATGGCTTAAAGTTTCATGAATTATCTCAATATACACTTGAGATGGTTTTTATCATATGGGATAGAATGCATAAGTTTTCTTTAGGTCAGTCTCGTGAGGCTTTAGGACTATCTCATAATTTTGACTTTAAGAGTAAGATAGCTTTGTTTATTAATGACATGGAAATATCTAGATTGGTTGTGTAAATGCAACAAGTAGAGGATTAGAAAATAAAGCAAGATGAGATTAATAAGAGGTAGAGTAAGCGGTTTTGATGTTCTAAAAAAAGTGGAGGACTATGTCAGAGAGGATAAATTGGTTGAGTCTAAACTCCTATTCTATAGAAAGTTCTGCCTATTCAAAGCCATAGGTAGACAATTGTTTTTATAGTGGTAATGATCTTAGGGAACAAGGTGCCCAGTCTTAGTACAGTGGGGCCCAATCGCCACCAACCTACCCTCATTGTAAATTACATGGTCTTAATCATCATGGTCAGTGTGAGAAGTGAAGGAAAAGATGTTTTAGATCTGGTTAGATTGGGCACATATAGTGAGTATGCCCCTCTTTAGTGGCTTTTTAGGTCAATAGGGCCCCTTTTTTACTTCATCTGCTACTACATCGAATGATATTATAGCTTCTTCTATATTTTTTCTTGTAGTAGAACTGGCTAGAATCGGTTATATGCACTTGCTACTCACTAGGAATCCGAAGCATCTACAGATATTATTACAATTATATTAAAATATTTCTCCTGGGGTGTGTATTGTTTACTTGATCCAGAGTCCCTCCTCCCTATGTGACCCTTTTTGTGGCTATGTATTTTGGGTTTGGTCCTGAGTGTCTATCAGTTCCTTTTTTTGTTTCTACCCAGGTAGGAGACTTTATGGTTTTGAAAAGAGTGTAATTCAGGGTATGGTAGCCGTTGGTAGTAAAGACACTATGGTAGACTTGATAGTGATGGACATGATCAATTTTAATGGTATTCTGGGGATTGATTAGTTACTTTCGTGCTATACTTCCTTATATTGTTGAACCTATAAGGTTATGTTTAAATTCCCTAATGAGCCAGTCATTGTAAGGGAAAGGGGTTCTTTAGAGCCTAAGGAGATGTTCATCCCATATTTTAAAGCCCGAAAGTATATTTCTAAAGGGTGTTTGTATCATTAGCTCCGAGTTAAATATTCTCACTCGAAAGTCGCTTTACTAGAATTTGTTCCTGTGGGTAATGAGTTTCCTAAGGTCTTTCCCACTAACCGTCCTAGTATTTTTCCTAATAGGTAAATTTATTTTGGCATTGAGTCAGTTTCGGACACTCGTCCAATATTTATCCCTCCTTATAGAATGGATCCATCACAGTTGAAGGAGCTTAAGGAAAAATTAAAGTCCTCTTTGATAAAGATTTTATCCATCCTAGTGTGTCTCCATGGAATAATCTTGTGTTTTTTATACGTAAGATGGATATTTCCCTTCGGATATGCATTGATTATCATAAATTGAAGAGGGTAACCATAAGAAATAAATATCCTCTTCCTAGGATCAGGGATTTGTATTATCATCTTCAAGGTACGGAATGATTGTCTAAGATTAAAGTTAAGTTATCAAATCATAAGATTAGGGAAGTGGATATCTCTAAGACTACCTTCAGAATATGGTATGATAACTATAATGTCCTAGTTATAGTTTGTTCTATGAGTTAGGCAGAACATGTCAATCACCTTTGTGCTATGTTGCAAACATTGAACGGTCATAATTTGTATTCAAATTTCATTATGTGTGTTTTGGTTGAAGGCTTTGACTTTGTTTTCATGTTATCTATAGTATAGGGATCATGGTGGATCCACAAAAGGTTGCGGTGATTAAGAAATGGCATAGACCTTTGACTCCAATTTATATTTAGATCTTTTTGGGTCTAGCCGGTTACTATAGGAGATTTGTGCAATGTCTTTTGACTACTATTACCCCATTGACTAAGTTGACCTAGAAGAAGGCCAAATTTTTATGGTCGAATGCATGTAAGGGTAGTCTTTTAAAGTTGAAGGATAAGTTTACTTTAGCTCTTGTTTTCACCTTACCCGAGGGTAATAATGGCTTTGTAATGTATTGTGATGATTCTCATGCTGGGCTTGGTTGTGTATTGATAAAGCATGGTAGGATGGTGGCCTATGCTTCTAGGTAATTTAAAATTCATAAGAAGAAATACCCTACTCATGAATTGGAGTTGTTGGTCATGGTACTTGCATTGAAAATTTTGCATCATTATTTAAATAGGGTTCAAGTTAACATATTTTCTAATAATAAGAGCCTTCAATACATGTTTTCTCAAAAGGGGTTTAATATTAGGCAAAAGAGATGGCTTGAGTTGCTGAAGGTCTATGATATAAGTGTCCATTATAATTAAGGTTAAGCTAACATAGTTGTTGATGCTCTAAGTAGGTTATCCATAGGGATTTTAGCTCATGTGGATAAGGATAAGCTGGAGTTGGTGAATAACATTTAATATTTGGCCAATCTTAGAGTTCATCTCAAAGATTCTGAGGATAGTGGTTTATTTATGCATAAGGTATTCCAGTCATCTCTTGTGTTTGATATAAAGGAAAAGAAAATGTTGGATCCTGATTTGATGAAGATTAAGAGTAATATGGGTCAACAAAAAGTTGCTGATTTTGCAATTGGAGGTGATGGTATCTTGATGTACCAAGGTATGCTATGCATTCCCAATTTTCAATGGATTGAAAGAAAGGATTTTGGTCGAAGCTCATGGGTCCTGTTAAGATATTCATCCCATTTCTATGAAGATGTATCATGATCTTAGGGAGTTCTATTAGTGAATAAATATGAAATGAGGCATGTCTTTCTATGTAGCTAAGTGTGTGGTGTGTCAACAAGTGAAAGTTGAATACATGAGACTCGAAGGTTTGTACTAATAAATTTAGTTTCCCGAATAGATGTGGGAGGTAATCAATATGAATGCCATCACCAGACTTCCCTAGTCTCAGAACTAAAGTGATTCTATTTGGGTCATTATGGATAAGATGACCAAGACCGCTCACTTCTTGCCCACTAGATATGTGGTGGAGGATTATTCTAAATTGTATATGCTGAGATTGTAAAGTTTCACAAGAATCCACTTTCTATCATTTTGTATTGTTGCACTCCTTTATCATACAACTTTTGGGTATCGATTTAGAAAAGTTTAGAACTAAGGTGTGCCATAGTGCCACTTTTCACCCAAAGATGTATAGACAGGCAGAGTAGACCATTCAAACTTTAAAAGATATTCTTCGTGCATGCGTGATAGATTATGGTGGTAGTTTGTATGACCATTTACATTCGATTGTATCCTCCTATAACAATAGTTACTATTCTAACATTGTATGGCTACTTTTGAGGCACTTTATGGTAGGAAAAATTGTTCCCCTATTAGGTGCTACAAAGTTGGTGTGGGTAACTTGATTGGCTCTAGTTTGGTTCTTCAAGCCTTTGAGAAGGTTGAGGTGATTAGTGATAGGCTGAAAGTTGCTTAAATTCCCCAAAAGTTCTATGTGTATGAGAGATATCGGGATTTGGAGTTTAATGTTGGCAATTGGGTATTCTTGAATGTATCTCCCATGAAAGGAGTGATGTAGTTTGATAAGAAGGGGAAGCTTAGTCCCCGGTGTAGTTTTTCATATTTGATTTCTCAGAGGATTGGTAATGTTGCCGATTAGTTAGAGTTTCCCTCTATCTTGAGTTCTATCTATCTGGTATTCCATGTGTCCATGTTACAAAAATGTATGGGTGATCCTTTGTTGGTTGTTCCCATAGAGGATATTGGTATTTCGGACTATTTGTTCTACGAGGAGGTCTCGGTGAGGATCTTGGATCGACAAGCTTGTCAATTCCGCAAAAAAGAGGTTTCTTAGGTGAAGGTTCTAAGGAGGAAGAAAAAGTCTGAGTAAGCTACTTGGGAAGTGGAAGATGGCATGAAGTCCAAGTGTCTGTATTTGTTTTCTATTTTGGAAACTCATGTTGGACCTATGTGTTCAATTTCTTGCCTTTGTTTCATGTCTTGGTTTTCTAACTTAGTTAAAGGTTAGTTTGATTTGTAATGATGTGTTAACTCGTGATTTTGCTTGCCTTACCTATCATTTGAGGATGAATGGAACAAGTCGGGGAGAATAGAAACACCTTTCTTTGAAACCTAAGTGAATTTCCTAAGTTTGAGATTCTAGGTAGGGTACATTTTGAGCGTATCTCTAGTATGCTAGGTTACGGTCTAGTACCCACCCTTTTTTATGGATATTAATGTCGGCTGATAACATTCTATCGAAGGTATAGTTTGTCCACTCACTAGTCGTATGTTTGGGTGATAGTCGTAAGATGAAAATTTGTATGATGTCCTGATCTTTACCATTTGTTGGATAGTTTGGGGGTCCATGGTGAGGCCTAGGGTATGATATATTGTAACCCTTGAGCCCTATGTTAGAGTTTAGATGTGGAAGTCATACTCACTAGCTTGTAAGTTTTCAGCAATTAAGTTGAGGGCATTCTAGACATTTCCCTCCCTAACACCCTTGAGAACCACCACTTATAACATTATTTTGCCTTTCATTCTTCACATACCAAGACAAAAAACACTCCAAAATCCTAAACTTCTTCATAAAGATTGGATGCTAGCGTTTCAAGAGGTGTTCATCTAGAGGCTAAAGTGGTAAAGTTGTTTCCGAGAATCATCTAGAATAAGGCATATGAATCTCCCCTCATTGTTATTTCTAGAATATCATGTATTTTTAGTGTGATTAAGATTCTTAAATGATGGTTTGAACATCAAAATTAAGTAGATTGTTGCATATGATTGAATAATGTCTACTCTGAGTTTAACTTGTATTTATACATGTTTTTGGTGATGGTTTGCATATGTTGGTGCTTGATAATTTTGGAATAAAAAATAGGTCATGAGTAACCCTAATCATGATGGTTTTCACTTTGGTTTTAGTCATGGTAAAGGTATGCCCTCAAGCTGTTTGTAAAAATGTCTAAGAGAAAAGCTAGTCACATTTTAATAGTGTTTTAAACTATGTCATTCTCTCAATGAGTAAGAATAATGGGTAAATTACATTGTGTAGTCCTTGTGGGCTATGCAATGAGTTAATTGCCAACTTTTGTGGTTTGATTTCTTTAAAGGATTTGAGTCCCTAAACATTAAATGGAATTGTGTTGTATCTAAAGCTTTGTGTAACAAGGCTAATAAAGAATGAATGGTTTCATAAATTTCTTGATGAAAACAATTTTAATTGAATGGTGATTGAAACAAAGGCATTAGCCTATTAGAGTGATTGATTGATAAATTTTACTGGAAGACCTTGTGGTCTTGTATAGTGTCTACTAGTAATGGACACGATGGCTTGTGGTTAGAGTCTACTTGCTTAAAAAGATGTCCTTGGGTTCGAGTGCACTTGTCTAATAAAACAACTTGTGGTTAAAGTCCACTAGCTTAATAAAATGGCTTGTAGTTAGAGTCTACTTGTTTAATAAGACGGCTTGAGGTTAGAGTACTCATATTTTTTATAACCAGGAAGTTCAAACTATCTAACCTATGTTAGTGGGAGGTAAGAATCCTCCACTTCATGTCTCATTATTGGGCTCTTTGAAATGTGTGATAAGCCTTATTTCCTTCTCGGCAAATTATGTATCTATACGTAATGACATATATGTCTATATATATAAATGTGGTTGCTTATGATTGTTTTACTTTGTTTTGAGTAATGACACTATTTAATCATCATCATTTAGTTACATGATAGATTTCCAACTGCTAACCATAGAAAACTTTGTGTCCTACGCAACATTGGGTTAGAGTTTCTTCTTCTCTTCCTGTGTAGTGACAAAGTGTTTGAGCGATTTGACTGTCAACAGTAAAGTGGTGAGCTTGCATACTTCGAAAGGCATCCATTTTATGGTATTTCTATCTTATTTCATAGACTTGCTTTAGTTGGTTTTGGCTATTGTCGGGGGCATGTGTCGACGTATTATTGACTTTGGATTAGTAAAGGCTTTGTGGATGACTGTGGACTTGGGTATGTTGGCTCAGTATGTGACATTAATTGATTGATTAGAAACTTCTTAAGTTATGATTGTTTGTGTCATTTTTGATATCTGATATATGTTTTTATTTCATCCGATACTCTGCAATGATGTGATGGTTAGGTTGGGTTAATAGAGCAATCTCAAGTCCTTGTTGGGCTTGAAATCTCTACCAGAAGGCTTGGGTTTGGGTCATGTCAGGAGGAATACCATGATGATCATCAAGAAACAATTTGGAAAATTCACAAACCACAGGGACTGTCTGCAAAGAAGCACTTTTGGATATATTATCCTAATCATGCACTAAGTGATAGAGGTTCCCTTTAGAAACAAATTTTTCGGCTCTAAGATAAGAAATAATTTTTCCATTAGGAACTAGGGAACTACATTCCCACTAGATGACTGGCTCATTAAAGAAATGGAAACTGACCTTTTGGGTCTGACAACTAGGAGAAGCATAACACTAATGCAACCAATCCATTAGCAAACTCACATCAAATTCTAAAATGTCAAACTCTATTATCTGCACAAAAGTTTCCCTTCTGTGGATCGACAACACACAATCCATATAGACCCTTTTAGACACATTATAATCACCTACCTGGGTGGACACAGAAAAGGGACCTAAAATATACATTGGATCAAAACCAAAATAAATAGATACATAAGGGTTCACATAAGAGAGAATATACCTGGGATTAAGTAAACAATATACTTCACAAGAAAAGAGTTTGAGCATAGTAGTAACAACATCAGGATAAGCCTTAGAATTCTGCGTAGTGGCAAGAGCGTATAAAGGGTTTTGGCCACTACCAAATCTAGAAGCAAAAGTATCATTTTTTGGTGTGAGAGGTGATGAACTAGAAATAGGAATATTGTTTCCCCCTGAAAAAATCTTTGAATGACAATCCCTATGCATATGATAAATCTGACCACATTTAGAACACTTATTCCTCTCTTACTTAGAAAAACAATAACGCAATAGAAGGATATGATTGAGCTGACTGAGCCCCGCTAGACTGTGACTAGGCTTCTGGTGCTCTAAACTTATTATCACACTGAGAAGGACAATCTCCCAATGTCTTGAAATAAGGAGCACTAGCCATAAAGTAAGAGCCAAAATCGCCCTACTTCTTCTTAGACCACTTTTCACCATCTCTACTACTTTGTTGTTGACCTCAACACTTATCCGAATAGTGAAACATCTTACTTTAATTTTAGATCATCTCCACTTGATTATTTTTTTATTCTTCCATTTGTTGCATATACACCAAGAGTCTAGAGATTTCCACATCCTTGTTATAGAGAAGTCTTTCTCCCCAAGATCAACTCACGAGACAACACAAAGGCGAACTTCCTCATTCTATCCCTCGTGTTAGACACCTACTTAGGCGCATAATTCGATATATAATGAAACATCAAGGCATACCCCTTTATGGACATCTTTTCTTGCTTCAGATTCATAAATTCGACATCCTTTGCCTCCCTCAACTATTGTGGAAAGAAGCAATCAAGGAAAATACTTAAGAAACCAACCCATAAAGAGGACTTAGCATCGTCACACCTAGACTAGTCCCATACCTCATACCATTGGTATGGTACATCCTTCAACAGATAAACAATGAACTCTACACCCCTCGAATCAGAAGTATTTATCAGACGGAAGATCTGTTCTATCTCATCAATGATGTTTTAAAGATATTCCTCAACTTTAGAACAAGTTAAAATAGTAGGAGTCAACCTCATAAATTGGCAAACACTAGTGGTGATAGAGTAATAGAAGCAATACACTTATTCTGAGAGGCTACTAACAGCGTAATCAAATAAATCAGCTGGTCAAACACAACAATAGACACATAAGCCTGTGTTACCTTATTAGGATTAGGGGAACCGATGGAGCTCCCTCAGGGAAACCACTGGAAGCGACCTTAGACTAGTCTTAACTCCTAGAGTAGGATGAGCTCAGTCTACATTGTCCTCAGATAGAATAAAAGAGTAGCCGTGAGCATCAGATCTTCTAGGAGGTATGATCTGAAAAGAGATTACATGGGAATTATAGGAGATTCAAGACCTTAGACTCTATAACTTGAAGTGAATAAAAGGGTAACATTCCTAAATATCTCATAGACTCTCCCTTATTATTGTGGCGCGCTACACACACCTAAATTAGGCTCTACTTGACACGGCTTTATTGGTCACCTAATGAAATAAAACCTAGGCTCTGATACCATATTTGTCATGACCCAAACAAAGGCCTGGCCGTGATTGTTATCTAAAGTCCCACGTTGAACGGATATTATCCCTGCACAAAACCAACAAAACACAGTATCCCCCAATATCGGATGAATTTCGAACATGCACCCATGGGCTATATGGTCGCCTAATCTCACCCCCTGGCCAGGCCTCAGTATGTTTATTTGCACGAACTACAAAATAATCATATATATATACACGGGGGACTAAAACCTCCCAATAATATACTAAGGTGACTTAAGCTCCCTATTATATAATGTTGTGCGGGGGACTCAAACCTCATGAATCATCCAATAATAATGGGTGCGGGGCTTGAACCTCCTTGGTTCCTTTGACCCTTGGATCGTCAAATGTGATTTCCAGTGTAGGTCACTTGGACATTCACGTTTACTAGTCATCTACACAACCCTAACTCAAGACCAATTAAAGCATTCATTGAATATTTCCATTCATTTAACCATATTTAACATTAAGTTATTCATTGTTGGTATCACATACAAATACACTTGCAGAGTAACAACATAATGCCAAAAAATTAAACCATTTGGGGGAATTCACAACCCCCTTGGTTCAATTTTATAAATTCCCACATTTCTGATAATTAAAAACCAATTCCATAATGTACGGTTAGGGTCATTACCACATCAAAATTCATAAGTTTGGGAAAATCACAATTCCCTAGATCATTTACCATATTGTTGCACCCAGAAGTTCAAAACCATAATTACAGCATAAATAATCAAATATAACCCATGGGAAAACATTGTTCAAAACCATCAACCCTTGATTTTAAAAAAACATAAATGTCTCAGGAACAATACTTTAAAAAATATGCTTTTAAGAAATTAAAAATCAGGGAAGATTAACTTTCCCTAAATAACAAGTTTCATGAAAGCAATTCAACCCTTAATCCCTTGGATGATCTATTTCTTGGAAACCCTAAGTATGGATGCTTGGGAGAATTTAAATAAGCTTGAGAGTGTAATTATTTTAAGATATGGTTGAGAATAGGGCACCACATAAGATTATGTCGTGGGTTATATGTTTGATAGGAGAAAATGTCTGAAATACCCTTATTAAAAGTTGGCTAAATAACCCATAGATTGCTATAGGTGACCTTACGATTAGTAGGATCACACAACGACTTCAACCATCCAGTTGTTCCAAGCTAGAACACCCTTGGGCTCGTAACTATGAAACTTAACACTGGCACCCTACATTTAATAATTAGACACTATGACTCATATTCTAGGTTATAGTCTAACCAATTTTAATAGGGTTACCACATAGGACAGACTATGAAATAATCTCCTTAGAACTCATTATAAGTCTATACAAATCATTAAGTATAGTTGTTAACAACACAGTGACTTGGGTAAATCCTTCTAGACTTATTCCAATAGTATCTTAGGATATATAAATACATATTATGACTTATTAGGAAAGTCGTAGTTAGGATAGTGAGGATAAAATTGCTAAACTTTTTAAGGTGATGAATCCTAGGGTTGTACACATATGCTCTACCAACGAATCATGATATTAATTTGACGATATAAGATTTGCTTACTAAGCTAGTTAAGGAGTCAGATAATCAAGAAAGTTTCCCAAAGGAGACTAAGGTAGATATTTTTTGACTAAGCCAGAAGGTAGAATCACATGATGACATGATTGAGCAGCTTGAGTAGAAGTTTGTTCATATGTATACTATATTAAATTAGCACCAGTTGGATACTATTCCAAGAAACACACTACTAAATCTAAGCAACATGAATCATTTTCTATCCATCACCACTCATAGAGGTAAGACTACTATTTATCCTTGTGTTCCTATTATTTATAAGGCAAGGGATGATGTTGTTGATGTTAATGAGGCACCTGAAGTGGAATCTGAGAAGGTGCGACTAATTTTAAGTCATCACAAAAATCAACCAGTATGGACTAGCAGGTTTTGAAGGATAAAGAAAAGGGAATGAATTTGATCCTATAGTTAAAAACATTCCACAAACTCCCCCACCTTTTCATTAGAGGTTGATGAAAAAACATGAGGAAGGAAAGTATCATAAGTTAATGTCGATGTTGAAAAAATTGCATTTTAATTTTCCCTTTGTCGAACCATTAGAGTAGACGTCTAGCTATGCAAAGTTTATGAAATAATTTGTTACTAACAAGAGGACAGTGAGTTTTGAGTACGTTAATAATATTCACCATTGTAGCACTACTTATTCACTAGTATTTACAACTATATGGTGTTAGGGACAACAAAGTCCATGATTATGAGGTTATGTATGGTTTATCGAACTATGAAGAAATCGATTGGTATATTGTGTGTTGATTTGGTGAAGGTAAATTCCTTCATATTCCTGGATGATTTGTGTTCTTTTCTATTAGTTGGTTTTTAATGTTTTTATTATCTTATAAAGGACCTTTGTAGCCACATGCCAGGAATTAGTTGGCATAGATGCTACATTGGTTGGAATGGAGATGGGACACATCAAATTAAGGCTTAAAGACAAACAAGTTACTTTTAATTTGGGTCGGTAAATATTGTACCCAAAAGATGCGAGGGTGGTGTTTTCATAGATATTGTTTAAGAATAACAATCTATTAAGGAGCAGCTTTGTGTAGAGTCCTTAACAGAGGTGATCATGAACTTTTAGAGTGATGGAATAAAGAAGTTTGATGATATGGTAAGAGCACTCTATGGTAGAGGTTCGTATTCTTATTCACCAAAAAATTTAGATCTTAACTTGAAGAATAGAATAACTCTGCCAGCTCGACCATCTATTGAAGAGCCACCAGTCTTTAAATTGAAGGTTCTCCCTTCTCACTTGAGATATATATTTTGAGGGATGACAATGCTTTATTGGTTATTATTGCTACTGATTTTTTGGATACACATATTAAGGCTGTGATTTAACTATTGTAGAGATGTAAAAGAGTCATCGAATGGACTATTGAAGATATTATTTGGATTCCACTTGGGATTTGTACTAATCAGATTTAGCTTATACTAGATTGCATGCGCAACATTGAGCAATGGCGTAGTATCAACTAGCGTATGCAAGAGGTGGTGAATAAAGAATTTATAAAGTGGTTAGATATAGCTATTGTTTATCATATAACGGGACAACAAATGGGTGACCCTACTTCTATGCATACATATGAATGGTAGGATAATTGTGGTCCTAAATGAGAAGAATGAGTTAGTTCCCATAATACTGGTTACTAGAATGCGACTGAACATGAATTAGCAAAAGTTGAACACTTGCACATAAAAGACCATTTTCTGATATGATTAATGGATCAGATATTAGACATGCTTACAGGAAGAGTGTGGTACTATTTTATTGATGGTTATTTAGGGTGGATTCAAATTTATACCACCCCTAAAGACAAGGACAAGAATATTTTTACATGCCCTTATGGTACTTTCACATTCAAGAGGATGTCTTTAGGACATTAGGTTGTTCTCATCACCTTTCAATGATCTATGATGTTAATCTTTTTTATATGGTGGAGGACAATATAGAAGACTTTATGGATGACTTTTTTATTGTTGGAGACTCATTTGATGATTGTACGACCTACTTGGACAATGTAATTTAGATATATGATGAGTGAAACCTAGTTTTAATTTGGGAGAAGCACCACTTTATGGTGAAAAAAGGGATTGTTCTAGGACACAAGGTTTTGAAGAGGGGTATTTAGTTTCACAAGGAAAAGATAGAGGTTCTTATAATATTACCGACACTAATTTTATTTTAATGTATCAAAAGTTTCATATGTTACACTAGGTTTTATATGAGGTTCACCATGAACATCTCTAAAAGTATCAGATGTTTGATAGTAATTGTGTTATACTCTTGTAAGTGTAATATTAGGAAACATCAATTACTCAATAAAGAGATCATATAAGCCACATGTTTATCATTAAACGTACTCCATTACTATTAGAAAGTCACCCATATTCACTCTAAAATATGCATTTTTAAAACAAGAATAGGTGTAAAATAAAAGTTTTCTCACTCTCAAAAAGAAATCACATATCACATATGATGAATCATAAACTTGCAAATATAGTACTACACAAATTTAAGATATAAAAGATCAAGAACATATAGTACATTAAGGGTTCTAATGTTGTGTATGGGATGCTTAGAAACTATTCTGGCAAGCATAATAACTAACTTTCATAGGCACTTTTATGCATCAGGCTAAAATTATGCTCATCTTCAGCAAACATATTTTTAACTGCTTTTAATTTCACAAAAATCTTTTGTTTTCCCCTTTTCTTTAAGTTAATTGACACATCTTTAGTAGGGAGTATTAAGTGTCAATCTATGATTAACTTCTTTTGATCAATATACCTTTTTATTATATTTTTATTACATTTTTTATTATATTTTAATTATATTACTCCCACCAACAACACATAACCTTTTATAGACAAATAGATATTTAATTTGGGGCTTCAACTTCACTTTTGACTTTTAAATATTTACTCTTTAAAAAATTTTATGTTTCAACTATGGAACTTAGGAGCTACAAAAAATAGGCTAAAGGCTCAACGAAACTAACTAAGGTCAAGCATGATTGGTGGATAAAGAACGTATAAAATATGGCTATAAAAGAAATACATGTATCATATCTCCAAAATCAACATTTTCATTTTCTGCAAACACACAATTCATGTTCTATACGTGAACATGTAAACATGGAATATAACAAAACTCTCACAAACACATGACACGTGTTCAACTAAAGAGGGGTCTCTACAGACTATCGACCAAGTATTACAAGAATTTAATTATAAGACAAAATCATATGAGAGTTAATAATTGAGCTTTAGTGTCTCAAAATATTAATTCAATTCCTTAACATGATTTTCAATTCACAATACTTGCATCATATAGTCATACGATGTATGACCAGATTCTAACACATTTGAGGCTTTTAGGTCTAAATAATTGTGAAGTCTTAAGAAACTCTTGTTATTTTTGATTGTTTTTATTCTTTTAATGCAGATGTAAATGATTGAGTAGGAAACTAAAGGAAAGAAGAAAAAAATCATTTGAAATCTGGTGCAAATAGAATGAAGTGTAGCTGATGACATATTTGAAGCGCCGTCAGACATGTGAAAGGCTGTCATAATTGCAGTCAAGCTTAGATAGAAGCTGAAGAATTGAAGTGAAGTGTGATGACATTTTTGAAGAGCCGTCACAACTTTTACAAGGTATCAAAATCGCCGTTAACTCAAAGTAGAACATAATGATTTTCGATGAGGATGTGATGATATTTCTCATATGCCGTCACCTATTTGACACACCGTCAAATTTTTCCGTCATGAGAAGCAGAAGATACTATTATAATAGTAGCTTTGATGACAATCCGCAAAATCCATCAGGTGTCTGACAAGCTATAAGAAATGTCGTCGTCTACCGATAAAAAAAAGCTGCAACTTGAGATTTGCTTCCTTATATCGCTCATTCTATTTAAGGCATTGTTTTTAGGTTTTATTACATGGACGAACTTATAAAAAGGGTTTTTTAATTCTCTATAGGGGGAATCATGCACAATTAATTATCCATTGAGCAGAGATCATACGATATTTTTTCTCTCTTTAACTCAAGAACAGTTTTTTTGGTATTTTGCCTTGTGATTCAAATACAAGTTCACTTTCGATTCTATTCATCATTGTAAGTTAATCCTTTTTGATATGAATGGAAATTGCATGCTTGTTTCCTGCGTCATAAGTAGCAAAAATCCTTTAACCTGGATTATGGAATCTAGGGTTAGGTCATGAAAAGGTGTTAAATTAATTATTCAAGGTTTAATAGGTTTTAAGATTTCTTAATAATTCTGAGACTGTAATTTATGTCTGTTGGTTTCAAATAATAGGCATACCTACTTTGGTTTTCTTGAAAAAGAAATCATAAACAATAGGATGTGAGTTATCAAAAGGGACTCAAAAAGGCTTCGTTTAATAATCAACATTATAACAAGGTTGGTTAACCTTAGGTAAAATTTGTGTAGTGATAAGAGATTCCCTAAGTATGAGAGGATTAAGAAATTAGATGCTTGAATAGGTCGAGAGACATCTGATCATACCATCGATAAAGATAGCTTGTTATCCTAACCACCGTGAGAATCTTGAGTAAATTTTAGCTTTTGTCATGTACCGTAAGCCCTAGTGTACATAATCCTAGTTATTTCATAAAATCTTTGTTACAAACATCAAAATCAAAGTGACAAACAATTACTTTTTAAACTCAAACCCCCACTTTACTTTCTTTTTGTGCCAATTGTTTGAATTTAATTTGTAGCTATAGTTTCAAATTGATTTAATCGCCACTTACATTATTTCCTATGGATTCGACCCCAACTATAAAGTTGGGTAAATATATTGACGACAACCACCTTGCACTAAATTGAGGTATAAGTTGAGCGTTATCAAAAATGGCATCGTTGCCGGGGAATAATTTGGCATATTTAGTTAGTTTTGTATTTTAGCTTACTTGCTTTAATTCAAACTTATAAATGTTTGTTTGTGATATCCTTTTTTTCTTGTGTCAGGTAGATTTTATTTTTTTGGTTTATTTCTTACTATGGCATCATGGAATGAATGTGAGTTTGATGGTTGGAAATATTATCTGGATGATCCATGTCCATATTATGATGGACCCAACTTTTGGAAAGATTGTATATATGCTCCCCAGAGAGAGATATGTGCACCATCTCCATCCTACCAGGGGTATAATTTTTCTTTATATGGTGGTCAAGATGGAAATTGGAGTGATTGCCCAAATGCCCCCTTTCTCTATTGCGCTAACCTAAGTTCTAGTTCTTCTTATGAGTATAACAAGTCTTATGGTCAAGAAAAGGAAGAATGAAACACTAGAAAAAATGACATTGAAGCTATTCTTTAACTAATGTTCGATCGTATAGACAGAATGATTGATACCATATGTGACATACATCAAGACATTAAGGAATTTAAAGAGGGAAGAGAAAGTATAGAAGAGATGGATATCAAGGTCAATTATCCAAAAAACTTTTCTACATTATGTTTAGATGATATCTTATATGTGAAATTATTTAAAATAATAAAAGAGTGTAAGGATGAAGATCAAGAGTCTTATGTTGTTGATGAGCTTGATGTTGAGCAACCCTCGGTGATTTCCCAACCAACTGAACCATTCATGAATGAAGATGCAAAGGATGAGGAAATGGTATTAGAGTCAAAAGAAGAAAGCTAGCACAAACCTTAAGAAGACTCTAGTCAATTTTAGAGTAAAAATACTAATCAGGAAGTTATTCCAAAATTGAGGGTTATTCCTCATTCAAATCACTTTTCAACATTAAGTTAGTGGATATGATGAAAGTCGAATCACCCAAGCAAATGATGAATTTCGAAAATGAGGAGGAAGATTCTTATATTTTGGAGTTTGTCCTTCCAAAACGGTTTACTACAACCCCAATATTGAATGCCAAGGAGCTTAAAGATCGATGTCCATTTAGTGGATGTTTAAGATTGTCAACGTTGCCAAATGAGCCCACATGAAAGTTTTATGAAAAATTAGGAAATAGTTCAAGCTTTGAAGTGGCGTGATAGAACATTCCTCATCATGCACTCACTTTTTTCCAACAAACTCCAAAGATGAACAGATCAAAAGTTACGTCGGCGTCTCAAATCCTCCAAGTGGAGAAATAAATAATTATAAACAAGGTATCTTAACAAAGTCTGAGTAGTCAAGATAACAGAGTCGCGCCGCGACATTAAACCAGACGCTGCTTGGGAGGCAACCCAAGGTATTTTGTTATTTGTATTCGTCTTATCTGATTGACATCAGATCTTTTCATCCATGGTGCCACAGGTATGTTTCTAACTCTCTTATTTTGGTTTGATGCATTGGAGACATTGCATGATTTTAAGTTGAGGGTGGGGATATTTGTGGGTGTTGATGTCTTCCATGAGTTTTTGTTACCGTGTCTCTTTTCCCCAGAGTCTAGTTCCTAGTAGAGCCGGCATGCTTAGGCGTATTGTGTATTGTTTAGTGATGGGTTGTGGTTAATTAAGGGAAAAATAAGTATCTAGGGAAGTTGATATATTTTTGTTAGTTTCTCTTTGAATGACAACTACCTTTCCAGTTGTCTATCTAATAACTGTGTGATGTGCATCTATATGTGACTACTGTGAATCATTTTATGGCATTAGTCTTAGGGACATGATAATCATTGATAATAATTGCATGAACTGGATAGGTAGTAGCTTGTTATGTACCTTTGTGCCATATGTGTGTGAGGTCTAGCTCAATTTTCTTTGTGTGTTAATCTAAAACTTACCCGATTAGTCTCGCCTTGGTTGAAAGATAGGGGTTAGGAAAGGATCAATGGTCGTTGTTGATATTAGTTCACTTTTAGGCTAAATTACCTACCCTTTGTGCATAATATCTCCATTGATCCCTCTTTTGAGCCTGAATAGATTACTTCTTTTTATGACACCTGTCACCTTCCCATTTAACTCAGAATGAACTTATTTTGCCCCTAGTCCTCCTTAGATACTGTGCACCTTGACTTAGGAAAATAACCTAAGTTAAGGGTGGCTATCATAGGGGTGCGTGATGTGAAATGTGTATGAAGAAAGGTTGAATAAAAAGAAGAGATTCAAATGATGGATGTGATAGAAAAAGAATGAGAAGAGCAAAAGACTTTGAAAAGAAAGAATGAACTATGAAAAAAAAAGACCGCACTAATCTGGAATGTGTGTGATCAACAATGAATGAAAAATAGAAAAAAGCTAAGAGGTGGGACCCAAAAGAGTAGTGTAGTATCAAGGAGTCTTAGTCACTTTCAATATCCGTGAACATTATTCCAGCTCCAATCCTACATTATAATCCAAAGAAAAAGACCTATAGTGATCCTAACTCAACTATCTAAAATCCTTGGTAATTAAAATAAGTACAAGCATATTGTATTTGACATACATTGATTGGAATTTCTATTTGAGAGTGAGTGTCTCTTGACCGTCCCTGCATTGACATGCTTAATTTCATACATAAGTTAGGAGAGACTTCTATGTTGTAAGGGCACATAGGTTCTATCACTAGCTGCCTACTTTTTTGGGTAGTGCAACTTGTATATATTCATGGTTATTGTTTCTAACTTGATGCCAAATCTTTATTCCTTTGTGTCATATTGTGGATCTTCATTTATAAACATAGTTGGGTTTATATGTAATTGAACTTGGAGAGTTCCATGTGTTTTGAGCTAAAATTAAAAATCAACTACCATGGGTATCTTATGTATTTCTTGGTTAAGCATAGTAGTGTTGGGTTTCGGTTGATTGCAGACAAGAAATTATTTTATGTTTAGGGTGTTGACGTGTGAGTAGATGCTAACATATTTAAGGGTTTTAACTCTAAATAATTGTGAAGTCTTAAGCAACTTTTGTTATTTCTGATTGTTTTTATTGTTTTAATGCAGATATAAGTGATCGAGGAAAAACTAAAGAAATGAAGAAAAAAATCAGTTGAAATCTGGTGCAAATATGATGAAGTGTAGCTAATGACATCTTTGAAGCGCCATCAGTCATGTGAAAGGCTGTCAAAATTTTCATAAAACTTCGATTGAAGATAACTAATTGAAGTGAAGTGTGATGACATTTCTGAAGCACCGTCACAACTTTACTAAGGCATCAAAATCACCATCAACTCGAAGCAGAACATGATGATTTCCAATGAGGATGTGATGACATTTCTCACATGCCATCACATATTTGACACGCCGTCAAATTTTGTTGTCAGGAGAAGCAGAAGATAGTATTATACTGGAAACTTTAATGACGTTTTGCAAAAGTCATCAGGTGTTTGACAAGACGTCAGAAATAGCGTCGTCTGTTTTGAGAAAAAAAAATAGAAACTTGAGATTTTCTTCCATATATAGCTCTTTCTATTTAAGGCATAGTTTTTAGGTTTTATTACATGGAGGGACTCATAAAAAGGGTTTTTTTTATTCTCTTTAGGGGGAATCATACACAATTAATTATCCATTGAGCAAAGAACATACGATATTTTTTCTCTCTATTTTAAGAACAATATTTTTCGTGTTTTTGCATTGTGATTAAAATACAAGTTCACTTTCGATTCCATTCATCCTTGTAAGTTAATCCTTTCAGTTATGAATGCAAATTGTATGCTTGTTTCTTGCGTAATTAGTAGCTAAACTCCATTAACCTGGATTATGGAATCTAGGGTCAGATCATGATAAGGTATTAAATTAATTATTTAAGATTTAATAGTTTTTAAGATTTCTTGATAATTCTGAGACTATAATTTATGTCTGTTGGTTGCAAACAATAGGCGTACCTACTTTGGTTTGCTTGAGAAAGAAATCATAAATAGTAGGAAGTGATTTCTCAATAGGGACTCGGAAAGACTTCATTTAATAATCAGCGCTATAACAAGGTTGGTTAACCTGAGGTAAAATCTGTGTGTTGATAAGCGATTCCCTAAGTCCGAAAGGATTAGGAAATTAAATGTTTGAATAGGTCGAGAGCTATTTGAGCATACCATCGATTAAGATATCTTGTTTTCATAACCACCATGGGAATCTTCAGTAAATTTAAGCATCTGTTATGTACCATAAGCCCTAGTGAACATAATCCTGGTTATGTCATAAAATCTTTGTTACAAACATCGAAATCGAACTGACAAACAATTATGTTTTAAACTCACACCCCCATAGCATAAATCTAGATAAGAACATGGGTTAGAAATACTTCTTGAGGCCTATAGACCTAGCTAGAAACATGCAATTTTCTTACATTTTCATCATTGGAGAATGTTGACCCCACAGTTATGCATTCATCATGCACCTTATATATGATTTTGAGTAATTAAACTGCTGCTCATCTAAAAAAAAACTAAAAACAAATACAAAAGTGCAAATATAAAGGAAATAACCAATTAACCCTGTTACAACTTGGGTTTTCTTTTAAGCAACATTTGAATTAATGCTGCGGCAACTTATGTGACAACTTTCATCTTTAGATACCCATCCTTTTTTTCCCTTCTATAGCCGATCTTCTCTTTCTTTTCTAATCTGTTTAGTTCTAATACACCAATTCTATAGATTTTCTCATATACACCCTTTTATAATTCAATTTTATCTTTTTAGGCTCAGACTTATACATTAAATTTTCCAACTCTACGAGAGATTCAAAAGTGTTCATTAGAATATAGTACTCTACCACCACATATAATTCTTTTTTCATAATTGTATTCATGCATAGTTCTTTATAGTATGATGGTATATATATTCTTTTATATCCACTCTAAAAAATACCTCTTCATCATTCAACCTCATCTTAAGTATGCACTCTAACATTTAGCAAAGCTCTACAGTAGCTAAGAATGGATGTTTATTTATGATTGGTACCCTATCATCTGTATCATAGTCAGGATTAATAAAATTAGAAGGTATAATGAACTTACCAACCTTAAGTAGAAAATCTTCTATGAGTTCTTTGGGTACCACTCTAGTTCTGTTAGACATTAGTTTCATAACTAAAAAGGGCCTTTGTTTCCACAAACCAAGTTTATTAAACATAAAAGGGGGCATCAACTTGATGCTTTCCCCTCACTCAGTGACTACATAATGTCACTTTAATCAATTTGTATGGGGAGGCTGGAAATCCTAGGGTCCTTAATATATAGAGCCACCCCGCTTAGAATCCCTAATTATACTCATTTGTAAAAGCTATAGTATCAAAATCTACTAGTAACTTCTTGTTTATCATTAGATCTTTCAAGTACTAAGAAACCTAGGTATTCAATATGAAACATCAAGTAGAGGAAGATTTATAAGTAGTTCTATTAATGTGTCAACGAAATTTTTGAAGTATGCATTTTGCTTATTTTTCTTTAGCCTTTGTGGGAATGATGGTGGGAGTCTTTTCCTTTTTGTAATCTTATTCATACTCTCCTTAATTACTTTCTTCACAACCTTCTCTGTATTAAAGCTTAGTATAGTTAGCTCCGCTTGCACCTCGTGATTTTTCTTCCTAAGAAGTATAGCACTTAATTCTTTCCCACTCCTCAATGAGATAGCCATTACTTACGTAAAAGTTAGGACCTGTGTCACTAGGAAAATCTCATTGTGGGTTTGTATTCTAAGCTTTTTCTAACTAACCCATCTGGTTCAATATTATTGATATTTTATTTTGACAGTTATTCTTTCTTTGTTGGCCAGAATCTTTATTAGTGTACCTTCTATATTACTAGCTTGTGGATTGGTCTTATTTCCTTATTGCTATTAAAAAAAGGTTAGACCCTAGATATTGCCCCATGAATAGTTGGGTTGACTCTCCTAGTTACAATTATAGGCATTAGAAAAGTCTTCATTTCCTCTAAGCACATTGCCCAAAAAATTTATTAACTCAAGATTTGCTCCACATAAATCAATAGCGCACCCACTACATCCACAAATTTGACACAAAGTCTAAACCTGTTGAGTTGCATTAACATGGGCATTTGGTTGAACCACACTCAATTGATTGAATTAATTTATAATCTACTTTTAAAAAGAAGCTAATTGTGAAACTAAAATTTTAATACTATCTACATCAAACAAAATATAATACCCCATATTTTCCAAACATAAGATAAGTCATAATAAAAGAGTATTCATATATTAAATTGTATAAACACTCACTATTTTCTATTTTAAAGCATGCCATTACATAGGAAATTGAATTATCTTTCCAACGATATAAAATTTGGCTATATTCGATAAACGGATAAGAAGTTATGGCGATTTAAAGTTTCAGTCGTTAAACACCTCCATTTTAGCCCGTAGTGCGTCGCTTAGGCATCCCAAATAACAATTGTCAATTTCTAGTGTGACTCTGTGATCATGGCGCATTGCGAGGCAGGCCAATTTTCCATTTATCAATTTCCAGTGGGCCTCCATAATGTTGGCGCATCACTGTGTTGGCAAAAAAGACATCCAAAGGCTTACCGTGATAATGGCACATCGTACCATCATCCCAGCTCCCATTTGTCAGTGTCCAGTCACACGGCATGATATCGCCATATCACGCCAGGTGCCAATTTTGGAAAAATTTGATAAAAATTTAGTATTACGTTCAGGGATAAAACAGTCCTTTCTCCACTATTTTAGTTTTCTCATGTATGATTTTTAAGCCCTAAAAACATTTTTAAAATCATTCTTTAATTAAATTTCCTTAAATCAAAAGTCATTCTCTCCCAATTAAGAACCCTAGCTCTCAAAGTATACCAGTACTTTCAAAGTACTGATTGCATACTATTATTTTGTGCTATGATGTATCATATTAAAGGTGTTGACGCTTAGTTCTTGGATCGCACTTAGTCCCTCAGATCATCAGCAATATAGTGACAGTGGTGAGTCCTCACCATCAAAGAGAAGATTATACTACTTGTCTTAATCTTAGTAGTTAGTAGATTTAGTTGGGGGCCCGTCCCATCAACTCAAAATATTAAGTTTAGAGGATTTTCAAACACTACAGTTAGCTATTTAGATTATTCAGATTTTCATATTATGTAAGATTTATAATTCAGTAGTCATTTCATTATTAAAACCCTATGGAATTCAGCTATTCTTTTGCATTCATATTTACATTATTCAGTGATTACAACAAATACCAGCTCATGGGTTAGCTTGCGGTCCCTCAGGATTTTAAGCGTCGTGTAACGACTTGGGGTAGTCTCGTGTCATTACACAAAATTGAAGTCTTTCGGACCCTACCTTATTAGAAAAACTTGTGGAATGTGGTTAAGGAGGGCATATATTATGACCCCCGCCTACCACCAAGTTGTAACTTGGTTCTTAGAATTCAAAGTTACAACAAGCTAATTTATGTCCTTGTAAAACACTAATAAATATAGATAATAGAAGATAAAGCTATACTTATACAAAAGATGAACTTGAATAATAAAATAAATATAAAATATGAATCAAATTAGCACTAAACACATTTGTGATAAAAAGCTGAACAACAAACTATATCTTCTAAACACCATTAATAAGATGACTTGCTAGGAAATACCCCCAGCAAACTCGAATTATTTCAAATTTAGGAATGACTAAGGCTAAATAAAATGAAAAGTACAATCTGGTCTTCACAAGATGTAGACTAACTAAAATAGTAATTATTGATATATGAAGATAGTGTACTAGGCACAATCATGATGTTGAGTGTTCATACCTATATTATAAGATAATAAATGGAAATAAATTATGTGATTAGTCTTTTCAATGTACTGACTATGTGATATAGTTAAATAACTAATACGAGCTGATCATGGAAAATATAACATAACTAATGCAAGACGAAGTAATGAGCGCATGATGTAAAATGAACTGAATAGAAGAATATAAGGTCATTCAAGAATCTAAAATTTGAACTCCAAATGATGGATTGCGGGAATTACTAGTAATTCACGTACCAAATCTAAGGTAATCCGGGTCCAACCTGCAATCCTCAATAGGATATGTGTTTCAAACCTTGCCAAGGTTATGAACACTGACTATATGGATCCACTAAACTGATGTTCAAATGGGCTAAGGTGTTATGAATGATCTGGTGGGTGACCCTTTAGAACCTATGGTGGCTTTGTAGTTCTGGGACTTAGGGACTTCTAAAAAGGTTCTATGCCTAACATATAGATGAGCCTTCATCTATGTGTTCTCTCTGTGCTAAATACTACTCCAATTGAATGACACTAATAACTGCAATGCTCACTGATGGTAATAATCTGATAACTAAAATAAAGGTACTCTCTAAAAGTATTCAAATCATATAAAATAGGGAATATATGATCTAATAGTATATGCATTAAATTCTAGGTCATCAGGTGTCATAGCCCTTTATATCAAAGCAATGTATCTACTGGATCTAATTCATAAATTGATAGAATTAACAGAATTCAATGAATCTGGTCCAACAATTATGGATTTCACAATATAACTAAGGTTTAATATCATTTTCAAATAGTAATAGTTCAATTCTTGCTAAAATAGGGATTACAACTAAGCGACACCAAAACATGATATCAATGAATTTGCCAGTACCCATAAACCTGAGTTGTGAAAATTGAATTTTACTAGAGAATTGGGTTAACCTTAGGACTCAATAGGTGAAAGGATTCTGTTGATGAAATCACACATAACTAGAGATAAGAGCCCTGAAGAATTTTATTGAGTGGGAAACCTGAATAAGATGAACCTTAACTAGCCCTGGGAAAAAGAAATTGCCTCTTTTCTCTTGTACCAATAATATAGGTGAAACCTAAGCTCTGATACCAATTAATCATGACCCAATTTAATAGTCATGATGGAACTTACTTTATCGCACCAGTAGGTCACCCAGAGCTAAGAGCAATAGGTTAACTTGGTGGTAAGTGCCCCAAAAAAGGAACTATATATAAAATAATTTGAAAATAATCAAGGCTATAGATGTCACGCCCCAAATCCTATTAAGGCGGACTGGCACCCGTTGCCGGTAAGGCTCGGGAGAACCAACCTGTAGCGATACATTACCTATGAACATTATAAGTTACTTTCATACTAAACATGCCCTCAAAAGATAAATAGGACTAGCAAGCCAAAAGATATTATATGACTAGGCCGTTGGAGCCACAATGTCTACGGTACGATACATGACCATACTATACTTTACGTAGTCTACAAAGCCTCTAGACAAGAAATGTTATCTTATAAGGGTCGGGACTGGCCCCGCCTCATGATAAGATACTATACAATGCAAAAAGATATGATAAGACTCAAAGCCCCGAAGCAACCTGGAGCTCAGTGACTGCGGTTGATATCCTGTACTCTTACTAGGGAGGTTTATTAGCTTCTGTACGTGCAGCATGGAATACAGGTCCCCCAAGAGGGACGTCAGTACGAAATAATGTACTGAATATGTAAGGCAACATGTACTATATATGAGATAAAAACTCAAATGAAACCATGTACTGTTGTAGGGTAAAAGACCACCTTTATGAATATTGTGGAGTCATGTATCTTATAACAATTATGTTACTTTACTCTTATTACTTGAATAATCTGTGCACAACATGTAATACAAATGACCAGCTGATCAGTGGTAATTCTATATCAGGATCGACCCATGCTAGGCTTTCCTTTCACCCCTGGGATACCCCCTGTAATACTGGGATTGACCCATGCTAGGTGATTCTTTCACCCCTGGGATACCACCCAACAGAAGCAACTGTATACATATATCTTCTTATTACTTTTGAGATGAATCTTTGGTGGTCGTAACATTTGAGCTATAAGACTATAAGCATGACAAATGACAAGTATGTGTCCATGTAACATCATGTCATAATGAAAAGAGTGGGTTGTACAATTAGTGAAACATGTAGGACATAAACAACGTATGAACTTTATTTAGCTAAAAAGAAGACTCATATGTCATGGTACCCAATGTATGTATGCAGCAGTGACAATGCTCGAATCTGGACACACAAGTACATGTTAAAGAGTGGAGTGGTTATGTCAAAGTTTGTAAAGATCTCTATGTGCCAATGAAGACTTTGGATTCCATGCCAAATAATAAGAGATCGAATAGCCTTACATACCTCGACGTATCAACTTGTTTTTACGTCGAAATGACTTCTTTTCTTCGAACTATTTATCTACAATATCATGTTTTAAAGCTAGTATTAGCAGCTAATCAATGCATCTGGACAGCCCAATCTCACAAGACACAACACTTTGGCAACAAACGTATAACCATCAACTCAATGGTGTTATTCCGACTTTCTCAATTCTAACTGTATTCAACCAGCATAGATTATCATATACATGATGTATACAGCCTATATTAGTTCAATAACATGCTGGCAACAGTCCATAACTACAACACATAACCATTTTACAAAACGCTCAACTAAGAAGCACAACATCTCGTCGTCTCCCTACATTTCGTCGTTAACAATTCATACTTGTCCCAACTTTGAACCAGATGCTCCCAACATATATATACATCAAATAAACCTTAACATAGTCACAAAATAGCTCAAAACGTAGGGGAAACGTGAAACAACATCCCCCTCAACAAAACAGTCCAATACCAGTTTGGAAGCACATAAGATCATATAAGGATACTTGTTTCCAAAGAACTAGCAAAACAGTCCAGCAACCTTGGCAACCATATACACACTATAACATGTTAATAACCTCAACTTTACATCATATTAAAGTGAAAAATAAGGGTAAAAATCGTTCCAAAGCCAAGAAAACCAAACAACAACTTTCAGGACACAAGCTGTCCAGAAATTCCTGCACAGTGAACCAGCCAACTTATCTTGTTTTCCATGGAAAATTCATATCAAGTATATGGTTATTTTTACATACCTTAACTCCCAAGGTGTAGGTATAATTCAAGAACTCAAAAAGTAGCCTTTGGTTGCCTTCCAAGGTGAAGAAATACCAAGAGAAACTTAGAGAGAAATTCTGAAATTTTTTGGTCTTTTCTTTGGTTAACCTAGAGCTCGGTTTTGGTCCCTTTTTAAGGACACTTTAGACCGACTTTCTCCTAATATTTGTAGCTGATTAACTCAAGTTGGTCAATGAATAATTTTCCCCTTTCACTTGGGCCTTTTGGATCTCTAAATCAATGGGCTTTAGTGGCCCATTTCCTTACTCTTTCTTGCACTTTGTTTGGGCTCAATTTTGTTAGTAGTGAATGAATGTACTTGGGCCTATTATATAAAAATCTTGGGCTGAACATCTTGGCCCAATATAATGTTAAACCATTGTCTTTAATAGCCTCCCTAACTTGGGCTTCGTTTGTCACAAGACTTGGAAAGTTTCGGCGTTAAGCCTTGTCTTCGTTCCCCTTTCTTTTTACTAACGTCTAGACTTCAAGTGAGTTCACTTATGAATGAATTCTTCTCCCTCATGTATATATAATTTTTAAGCTAAGCACACAGGTGACTCACCTGCTAGCTCCCTAAGTTCCATAAGCATGTCAATGTTTTTTTTTTTTTCCGTTTAAGGCCACAGTCTCTAAATAGACTTCCATATAGTGCCCCAATCTAACACTTGAACACTTGAAAAATTTTGGTAGTAATTAAATCAAGTCGTATGTCATTTTATGTGAACATTACTAGTACATGTAAAATGTGGGGTGTTACAATAGAGATAGTACAAAATGTAACCATAGCATAGAAAACCATCCTACAACCTGGTAGATCCAGTACAAGAGTTACTATAAATACAACCCAAGTCCTAAGTAACCAATAAAATTTGTCTTGAAATAAAAGACTTCGCACAAATAAGATACAAGGACGTGGGGAGACTCCGAATTTGAGATCTCACCTATTTCAAAAATATAACACAGTATATTCCTCTAATCAACAGTGGGAACTAGTAGTCGGATCTACAGCAAAAAGGTACAAAAGTGTTGTATAAGTAACAAAACTATGGGTACTCAATAGGAATCATTTGCTGACTGAGCTAAATCCAGATATAAAAATTATTAAACGCAGGATAACTAACTATGTAAAGGAAGAGGGAAAATTGAATCAACTCCAACATCGTGGTACATGAATAAGTAAATAACTATAATAATATAATAATATAAAGAATCAAATACATGTGATTTTAACTATAAAATTGGCCCCCATAAGACCATAAGTTTGAAAATGTAAATTACCGAACAAAGGCCCCCATAATATTGGAGGTTACATTCCAGTAATGCATAAACCAAACCACCATCATTTACCAACTACTACGATACAACTAGAATCCACCTATGACATGCCCTATTATAACTATTTTCTTGCTTTTAGACTTTAGCCAGTATCTCTAAAGGATTAAACATTAAGATCTTAAATGTTATATCATTAATATGATTATCAATATCATAGTCAATTATTTTGACTTAGACCTATAAATATGTAACAAATAACAAAATCATCCTCTGGACTTGAATCGGGTATATACTATCTAAGCAATGTGATAATCATCTTCCAGACTTTAACTGGGAGTATACGTCATCAATTTTTGCACTGAAATAGGGGAGTATATCATTATTATCCTCATTAGTATAATCAAACACATTATAATTTCTATATTCACTAGCATAATAATACACATAACCACTAGCATAATGAATAAGAATAGACTCTCAATGGCAACCCACTATAACAACCCAATGCCAAAGTTTCTCAATATCACTTTAATAAGCCTTTTTGAACCTAGAATATACATATAAAAACTTTTCAATATATAACATAAATCATGGCCTAACGTAGGTCAAAGGGCCCACTTCTATTTCCCTAAAATCCAGTACAATGCAATTTCTACACCTGTCCCGGCTAAGGTATCTAAATCCTCTTTCAGATGTTAACTAAGCTACAAGAAATCCTAAGATAGTGGTTATTATCAAAACATGGGAAACTACGCAAATCATGCTAAGATTACAATTTTGGAATAGCCTAAATGGTCCAACTAACCCAAATTTTCCAATTCATAGCACCAACTCCTACAACCCATTCCAAACCAAAAAAAGTATAGCAAAGATACTATGAAATAGATCAATTTGTAAGAAAGGTGAAACTTATCCTACTTGGACACCAAAAAAATTAAAGAATCTCCTTAATCACCTACTTTGAATGCATCGAAGCTTTTAAAAGTCACCACACTATAAAAATCACATTCTTCTCATCACCACCAGAATGATGATACACATATTTAACCATTGTGATTTAACTCTAAAATTACCCAAAAATCTTATGTGGGTCCTATTTATGAAAATCTTATTTCCAAAGATAACCCAACATTTACTTATTCTCAAGGAGTAATTGCCCTCAAAATGGGTGAAATCCAAGCTACATTGGGGCTAAAATAAAGTCACAAAGTTTTAGGGATTTTTAAGAAAAGAGAAAAATCAACCATGGAAATGAAGAAATCATACCACCAATTCAAAGGATAATCACAGAATATTTGCTATCCAAGATCCCCATACCACCTGCAATCTCTAATTGAAGCTCTCCCAATACTTAGGATTTAAGTCTAGTGAATGTATGAAGGAATGGGTAAAACATGTTAAAAGGGGATATTTATACCCTTTCCAAGCGTTATGCAGTCACAACTGGGCACTGATCCTCGCGATCGCAGCATCTAGTAGCAGTGAGGTGAGTAAGTATTACCATACTTCTTATGAAGATCATGGGACTTAGTTCCTTGATAAGGGTATTGCTATCGCATCCCTTGGATGGGTACTAGCTAGTTCACCAACACAACTGCTACCCGCTTAGGATTTATTTGGGATCCTATATATGCAAACAAACTATGCAACCGTAGGAGCTTTGATATTATAGACTGAATGGAGCCAGCAAAATATCTATCTATTTTCCTTTTAATAAAATGTGGATCCCCCACCTATATATCAATTTATTAACTTTATAACCTACAGGTCAAAATGAGATCGGGTGCCTCGAGACCCATACCAAGCTTCCTCCTTTCTTAAAATTGATATTCTGTAGTTATGGAATAGTCAAAATTTCCTATAAGGTTGTTTGACTTATGTTATTGCATGGTTGCCAATTTGAACCAATAAAGACTTCAAAATAGGGAATTGGCTATAAAAACCAAACAAACTACCTGGTAACAAAAATATCAGTCCCAGCAAGTAATAAATGACCTCGAGCAACTATGGAAAAGATCTTATGGAAAAATTAAGCAAAAATATTAACAATAACCTAAAGAGTCAGAACAATATTTACTACTAAGGAACATTTAGTTGTGAAAGTAAGGGATTAGGATATACGTGAAGTATCAAACAAATGAATAACTTGGGTTTGCATCTTACCGTAGATCTCCTAAATTGCCTCCATCTTTATGTGGTGCCACCATTTAACCTTAACCATTAGTATTCCCCTTGTACACAATCACCTGACATCACTAGACAAATTTAGCACAAGATAGATAAAGAATCTATTGACACAACATAGAAACATGAAAGAACAGATAGACAACAGCGAAATCATAAGGTAAAGGTAAATCATAAGCCACCATACTAGGAGTGTGAAAGATATCAAAGTGACTAATAAATTTGGGGTTGATCTAAACTTTCCTACCAAACCTCATAACACCCTTCATGGGCGATGCACAGATGCATACTCGATGATAAACTCCAAATTTCAAGGAACAAAGTCTACGATCTACATAACACTTCTACCTTTCTGAGCTGCCCTCCACCTATCATGAATCACCCTAAATCTATCCAAAAACTCTTAAAACAAGTCAGTACCACGGGATCTAACCGCTAAAGTGTCAAACCAACCAATTATACAACAACATCATATTCCATATAAAGCCTTAATAGGCATGATCTTTAAACTTAATTAATAACTTTATTTATATATGAACTCTGCCAAGGTTAATTGCTTTACCCACTGACCTCTAAAATATATGACATATGATCACAACATATCCTTAAGGACCTAAATAGTCTACTTTGACTGAACATCTATCTACAGATGGAAGGTTTTACTAATTTACACTAGATTACCTAACTCCTCCTAAAAATCACTTCAAAAGCAAGAAGTGAACACAAAAACCCGATCTAAAATGATAGAGATAGACACACCATGAAGATAGAAAACCAACTTAACATAGATATGGGATAACCTCTCAGTACTGAATGACTCAAAAACCCTTGGAACCAAAAACCCTTGGAACCAAAATAAGCCTGAGTCAAACAACTAATGAAGTCCCTACTGATCAACTACTATTTTAACTTGGGAATGGCAATCTATTAATAAAACCACCCTGTAAATGATGTTCGGCCTTTACCTATTACTAGCATAGGCAATGAGCTAGAAAGTCCATCCTATCTCTCTTCATGCAAATCCATCAATAAGTTTTTCACAAATCTCTATACATCTAAGTTGTACTATAATTAATGGAATATCTAGATCTACGAGCACCATGCAAAATCAACTAAATCAATTCATGGATTCTCAAAACATAAATGTCGCTATCAAATCTCAAGATACCATTAGACTCTATGGTATCCCTCTCAGACTCACCACTTAATACCAGATCACGAAGGATGCAAAGTCTATTATCCTCAAACTTAGGGTCTCAAATCTAGTAAAATACTGACTAACTAGCCTAAATAGTAGCATGAATCCTCCTAGGGTTTGAAATATCAAGTCAAAAAATCAAATTTTATAAGGACTGAATGTCCCATGCCAAAGGACTCTGAGAAACTGAAATATAATTCAAGCTACCCATAGTCACTACCTTTTAGATTAAGCTATTTGCCACCATATTTGCCTTTCCTGGATGGTACAAGATGGAGATATCATTATTCTTAACCAAATCAAACTATCTATGCTGCCTAGAAGTATGCTCTCTCTAAGTCATAAGATTCTGAAGACTATATTGATTGGTGAAAATATAATAATGCACACCATTATGATTATTCACCTTAAGTTTCCTTGAAGAATATGCTATAATGCTAATACCGTGATGTGCCATGGAAACATGGCATATTCAATGCCTAAAATTTGGAATTTATGCTTGGACTTAGGAAATTTTTATTAGATATAATGTGGTTCTTTATAGTGTTTCAGGTAACATAGGATGACAATGGTATTGGACTAAATCAAATAAGGAAAATTTAAAAATAGGTAAAATATTAGAAAAGCTATGAGTCATCAAGTAACATTTCTTGTAGGAAGAATCATTAGGATATAAAAAAGAAAAGTAAATTAGATCCACTAAGTAAAGATTGACTATGTATTTAAAAAAGTGGATACGGGTTGTTGGGAGAACTCGTGAGGATACCAGTGAGCTATGCCAAGTTCCAACATTAATTTTATGGTAGAATATAAGTCGTAGTATCAAACTACGACAAATAATGACCAATTGTATTATGACCTGATGTAAGGCTATGAAGCGTAAGTTTCAAGTGATAACAATTGAAGATCACGAGTCGTGAGGACTAACTACGACTCATGGTGATGAGTTATAATGACATCAAAAGCTTGAATCCATGAATATAAAATTTCACATGAATGGTTATGATGGACAATATATGACTTGTAAGGAAACCTAACGAGTCATAAGGATTGCTGGCCAACTTTTCCTATTAATTTTTTTATTAGCATTTACTTATTGATCTTACATACTATAAACAGTCTAGGTTATTCACATATTGGGTTAGGTAATTTTACTAATTTTTAAGATACTTTCACATACTTTAAGGATTGATAATATTGTCTTAGATTTATGGTTTCAAATTCAATCAGATATTTTGGATTTTACTTTTTCATCATTGTGAAATTAATTACATATGTTTTTATTGATTATCATGGATTGTTCAATGAATATGAGAGTATAATTTTCCTAACTAGGGTTTTAGGAACTCTGGTGGATAAGTAAAAGAAGTGTTAGATTCATCTAATCTACAGTAGCTGCGTGTATTGCATCCTTCTACATCTTAATTAAATCCAAGCTATTCTTGAAGCTTGGGAATTGTATGTATTTGAGAAAGTCCTCAAAAGGAAGACTGAGATTGGGAAAAGGAGGTTACAATATTTATTTAAGGCTATGAACCCTAATCTAATCAATGTGAGACTTAAAAGGTGTGAGTTGAGCTGAGATTATCGACATGGGACAAAAGGCAACACCCTGAGACTTACAAGGTAAAGGGTGAAATCTATCTATGCATTGACAATATGGTTGATAGTACAGAGCTTGTCAACTTTGTATGTAGAGTAAGAGGTTATATGGATTGAGTAAGAGAATTATATGCAGTTGTGAATTCAGGTGGAATAGAGTCATAGTGTTCATCTTCTATGGTTTACAAACTAAAGAACTCAACTTTTGTTACTTATTACTGTTGACTTCAAATTCCCCTATTTATTTTTTTCCACTACTAATAGCCTTCGTTATGTTTGAGATACTATTCAGTGAATTCCCAGTGGGTTCATCCTCGACCTTATTTGGGTTACTATATTTGACATTGACTGTAACATTCTCCTTTGGAGGTTAGTTTTGGTGTGAATTATTGATTGATTTGGTGAAGTTGGAGGGTTTTATTTTCTGTTCCTGAGTTTTTATATGCTTGTGTATGGAAAACCTTAGGAGTAAAGGAAACCCATTACATCCACTAGATACAAATCCCAAAAGAATTATATAAACACCACAAAGTGCATAAGAGCATGAATATGGTGGTGTTCCTGCTAGGTTTGAGACCCTCATATTTTACTTCAGACTCCACCTACTGATCTATGAAATGTTGCAAATAGACAGATGAAGCAATTTTTACTAGAGGATGCTAAAAAAGAATAATGGTTATAGAAGCCAAGTTACCTTACAAGGCACAGTAAGAAAGGCCATGACCAATAGCGTATCAATGAGCAACTATCAATGGTAGTTAGGAAATAGCTAGGGGTTGTAAAACTTGAGTTGTACCAACATATAAGTTACTACCAATGTATGATGAGGATCAAGACTTAGGGTATCTAGAGCCTACTTAAAATAAAGTGATTGTTCCTTCTGTTTTACTATAATACCCTAAATTCCTTGAGCTTCACTTAGCTCTAAGTATGTGAGTTATCCTATTTAAAATTAATGAAATTCTCTGTATATTTAATTTTAGAACCATACATAGGAAATTTAGTCATCTTTCCAACAATAAAAAATTTTCCCAAAGAGTTACGATAGTTTATATAAAAATAGTGGCTCACCACGATTAGACCGCGTCCTAGTGAGTATCACGGTAAGCACTCAATTGCATCGCATTAAAGTCCATTTTGAAATTTGTTAATTTATAAAGGTTCACCGCGATTGTAATGCATCGCGGTGAACACCAAAATTACAATTACCACGATCCAGAGAGTCACAGCGATTCCACCACATCGCGGTGGATAAAGCGATGACCTATTAACTACGTCGCGGTGAGGCCCAAATCGACATTCCAATTGCAGGATTTTAATTCCCAAGGGCAACTTAGACTTTTACCATTACCCAGATCAACCTTAAACATGAAATTAATCCCTAAATGACAAAAATATATCATTATTTACTCATTTTTTCCAAAGTACATCATTCCCTCTCAAAAGAAAGAAACCATAATTTTAAAATTCATTAACAAATATCAAGAACTTCTCCAAGAACCTTAAAGAATTAACATTCCAAGGTATGTTAGGTGTTCATCTATGGGTCCCTTCTACCCATAGAGTCCACGAATCCATTTTTAAACTATAAGATTGTAGAGTTTTATGAACTTTTGTGCTTGAACTGAATTGAATTCATGTTCATGCTATTGTTGGGTTTTTTTCCATTGTTTAATTACAAGACTTCATCAAATTAATCATTACATGTGTTGAATTACATGATCCTCTTGATGAACACTTCAATTTATAAGTTGATTAATGTTGCTATGATAACTATGTGTGTTGATTGTTGTATAACCTAAAATGATCCCCATGTGTTTGATAAAATGCCTATGTGAATGAATCAATGCCATTATAAACATGTAACATGTATTCTCCCTTTATAAATAAGAAGATTCCTTACAAGTGTTAGATAAAATTCGCTATGGATGAATTATGAACAAGTGAACAATGTCATGTTAATCAAGATTATGCTATCCGTTACTTATTATAGTATCGAGTACTAGGGGTATTTAATACCTAAAAATTTATATATTTTACTAGAGCCAGTGTCTATTAAAGAATCTCAGTCAAGTCACAGTCAGTAGTACTCTCAGCAAGTTATAGAATTCAGGAAAAACTCAGTAAATTAAGTCTTAGTCTAGTCCAGTTCAGTATGCTCAGTTTAGAGTTTTTCAATTGGGAGTAGGATTTAGCACAGAGTGAACCCAAGGATCGGGGCTCACCTACTAGTAGAGGGTGTGATCCTTAGAAGAAATCCTTGCATTCAAGAATTAAGTAGCTAGCGTAGGATGAGACATCAAACCTGCCAGTTTAGGGTTAATGAGGTGTTTTGAGCAGCTAGTTGAGGGTTCCAGCGTTATCATTAGAGTACTTATCAGATAAGGATAACTCTCAACTTGTCCTTACTTATGGCATGTATTGATACCCTTCCAATTGGGGTTACAGATTTGAACCCAACTCAGTTATCTTTTCTTATTTAAGGCATGTTTGTTAGAAGATTACTTCCTAGTGTTTCTTATCTAAGTCTTAAGAATAGAACTTAGTTCAGTTCTATAGAATTAGGACTATCAGATATAGTCAACCAATATCAGTAAATCAGTTACCAGTAATTTCAGATACCAGTTACTCAGTATCAAAATTTAGGACTTAGCTTTAGATAATCTGAGTCACAGTATTTATGTATATGCATATCAGTGGACACTCAGTATTTAAAGTAGTATCAATTATCCATGTACTCTCATGTTCAGTTATTCTATATTATGCAGTCAACAATTGTTCATGCATATGAACCCTTGCATTCAGCCTTACCCCATCTAGCATACCAGTACATTCGATGTACTAACACATACTACTTCTTTGCATTATGATGTCTTATATCATAGGTTCGGACACTCAGGTTCCTGACTGCACATAGATAGATTTAGATATAGCTAGCAGTAGTAGATTAGCAATGTTTCCTCATCATTTGAGGATATTTTTATATTTTATTATTTTAGTAGAATAGGTATTTCAGTAGATGCAGTTAGTCCCATAAACTTCACATTCAGACATTTTCAGTTAGAGGCTTTTCAGACTAGTATTCAGACAGTGTTCAATTTTACAAATTGTTATTTTAGTAGATACACTTTATCAGTATTTACAGATTTTTAAGCTTGCTGCATTTCATCTTATTTTTCACAATTGTTATAATATATTATTCAGTGCTCACAGTAGTTATCAGTCATGGGTTAGCTTGTGGTCCTTTAGGGTCATAAGAACTGTGTATCATTTGGGGTACATACTCGAGCGTTACCAACTTAGTATCTGGGTGTGTAGCATGCTAAACTTATCGACATGAGGCTATGAGATGTTTTAGGAATAATTTCCCTTCTTTCAGTATTCATGTAATGAGAGTGAACGTGATCTCTATTTAAAATCTTAGTCTAATCCGTTACTTTCTTTTGTTTACAGAACAGTCCTCCCAAACAGACAAGTAGAAGAATAAATGAAAATCAGTTAGCACCCCAGCCCATTTAGACAGATTCCTTAGACGAACATATTTCTCATGCAGAATTCAGAGTTGCATTAACTACTCTAGCCAATTCCATCATAGGTCAAAATAAATGGCCACCTACTATTCTAGCCAACCCAGTGCACAATACTATCGCAGCTAGGATTTAGGACTTCAACCAAATGAATCCTCTCTTATTTTCAGGATCTAAGTCAAAAAAGAATCAATACGAGTTCCTCGATCAGGCTCAGAAAGTCACAGATATCATCAGAGTGATTTCAAATGAGAGCATTGAGTTAGCTACCTATCCACTCTAAGATGTAGCTCATACGTGGTTTAAGTAGTTAAAGGTAGACAGGGGAATAGTTGTATAGCCCATAGAGTGGGAAGAGTTTGCTACTGCTTTCCCAGATAGATTATTTCCCTTAGAGTTTAGAGAGGCAAAAGTGTTATAGTTCATAAACCTCAGGCAAAGTAGTATGAGCGTGAAGGATTATTGCCTCATGTTTACTCAGTTAGCACAACATACTCCTCATGAAGTGCAGACAGTAGATCTAGAATGAGCAAGTTCATATCTGGAGTGTTAGATACTATGGTTAAGGAGTGCAAAACAACGATATCGATTAAAATGATTGGTATATTCAGCCTCATGGTCCACTCTCAGTAGATCAAAGAGCCTAAGAATAGACAGAGAGAGAGGCATAATAAGAGAGATAGAATAGGTAGCTTCAATTTCAATCAGCCCAAGTCTGAGGGTAGTAACCATTCCCAGTTTCATCTAAAGTCTTTAGTTCCAGCTCCGTTCTAAGCAAGTACTCCAGCCCCTAAGTTCAGAAATGGTAGAAAAGATAGGGCGCTAGGCTCTAAGTCTCATGGTAGTATCAACAGTGCTCAAACAAATCCTCTTTTTCAAACTTGTGGCAAGAACTATCACGGTGTCTGTAGAGCATGCAGTGATGTTTGGTTTGGATGTGGTAAGCTAGGCCCTAAACTCAGATATTGTCCTCAGTTAGGTTCTCATGGTTGGTATAATGATTCTTAAGCTCAATCAGGTTGCCCAAATTAGTAGGCTGCCGCTTCCAGTGCCACCAGTGGGCAACACTCAAATAGGGTTTATCTACTTTTGCCCTGATAAGATAAGGAAAATTCTCCTGATGTGGTCACTGGTATGTTACAGATCTTCTGTTTACGTATTTATGCCTTGTTATGTCCAGGACCTTCTTTATCTTTTGTAACTCCTTACATAGCTATCGACATTAAAGTCAAACCAGAAGTCTTAACAGAACCATTCTCAATTTTTAGACCAGTAGGTCTGACTATCATAGCCCGACGGGTATACTTAAACTGTTTGGTTATTATATCTCAGAAATTCAGTTCAGCAAACTTAATAGAATTAGAGATGGAAAATTTTAATGTTATTCTCATCATGAATAGTCTCCATTCATACATTGCCTTAGTTGACTGCAAAAATAGAATCGTTCATTTTTAGTTTCCAAATGAACTAGTCCTTGAATGGATGGGTAGTACTACAGCGCTTAAGGTTTAGTTGATTTCATACCTTAAAGCGAAAAAATGATATCCAAGGGATGTGTCTATTATCTTTTGCGAGTCAAGAATTCTTGTTCAGAAACTCCCGTTCTTGAGACAGCTCCAGTAGTAAATGAATTCTCAGATGTTTTTCCCAAAAATCTTCCTAGAGTTCCTCCCATTAGGGAAATTGACTTCAAAATAGACCGTCTTCCAGATACTCACCCCATATTTATTTTGCCATATAGAATTGCTCCAGCAAAACTCAATGAGTTAAAAGAGAAGTTAAAGGACTTTTTAGACAAAGGGTTCGTTAGACCCAACATTTTCCCATGGGATGCACTAGTCCTATTCATGCGGAGGAAAGATGGTTTTCTCAGAATATGTATAGACTACCATCAGTTGACAAAAGTTACAATCAAGAACAAGTGCCCACTTCCTAGAATCTATGACTTGTTTGACCGACTTCAAGGTGCTAGTTAATTTTCTAACTTAGACCTCAGATCATCAGCTCAGAGTTAGAGAATGTGATATCTTGAAAACAACTTTCTAAACCCGGTATGTTCACTTTGAGTTTCTAGTCATGTATTTCATTCTTACCAATTCCCCAATAGCCTTCATGGACTTGATGGACTGAGTGTTCAAGCATTACTTGGACATGTTTATTATAGTCTTAATTGATGACATTTTGGTCAATTTCCATGGTGAGAATAATCATGAAGACCGACTCAGAATCATACGTCAGACTCTCAAAACTCATTAGTTGTTCACCAAATTTAGTAAAGGAGAATTTTAGCTAAGGTCAGTAGGATTCCTTGGTCATATTATTTTTTATTATGCCATTAGAGTTGATTCTCAAATGACTAAAGTAGTGAGAAACTGAACTAAACCCATTTATTCATCAGATATCAAGAGTTTCTTAGGTTTAAATAGCTATAACCATCAGTTTATTGAAGGGCTTTCATCTATTTCATCCCCCATATTAAGATTAACTCAGAAAAAAGTCAATTTTCAGTGGTTATATTCCTGCGAGAAGAGTTTTCAAGAGTTGAAAACTCGACTCACCTTAGCCACAGTTTTGACTAAGACAGATGGTTCAGATGAATTTGTTATGTACTGTGATACATCAAGAGTAGGTTTGAGTTTTTTCATCATGTAGAGAGTTAAGGTTATAGCCTACACCTCTAGATAGGCCAAACCCCTTGAGAAGAATTACCCTACCCATGATCTTAAGTTAGCAGTTGTAGTATTTGCCTTAATGATTTTGAGTCACTATTTGTATGGGGTGCATGATGATGTGTTCACAAATCATAACAGCTTAAAGTATGTCTTTTCCCTGAAAGATTTGAATTTGCATCAAAGAAGGTGGTTTGAGTTATTAAAGGATTATGACATGAATGTTTTGTATCATTCGGGCAAAGCCATTATAGTGGTTGATGCTCTCAGTAGACTTTCTATGGGTAGTGTTACTCATGTTGAGGAATGTAAGAAGATATTAGCTTTGGAAATTCATCAGCTAGTCGAATAAGGTATTCGCTTAGTCGATTCAATAGAAGGTAGTGTGTGGGTTCAGAGTAGTTTTGAATCCTCTCTAGTTTCCGTGGTGAAGGAAAAATGGGATAAATATCCCAGTCTAGTAAAGTTAAAAGAGTTAGTCAATGATCAGAAAGTAGAGGTTTTCTTCTAGGGTAGAGATATTGTGTTGCGATGCCAGGGTCATTTATGTATGCCAGGTGTAGATGACTTGAGGCAATGAATTCTTGTAGAGGCACATAGTGTACATTACTCAATTCATTCAGGGGCCACTAAGATGTACCATGAGTTTTGAGAGATCTATTGGTTGAGTGGTATGAAGAGAGATATTATAGATTTTGTAGTTAAGTGCTCGATATGTCACCAAGAAAAGATTGAGCACCAAAAGCCTAGTCGGTCCATACAGGCGTTCAATATTCCCGTAAGGAAATGGCAAGAGTGAACATGGACTTTGAGATAGGTTTGCCTCATACTTGTCATCAGCATGATTCCATATGGGTTATTATAGACAGGATGACCAAATCAACTCATTTTTTGTTGGTTCCTACCTCCTATTTAGGTGAGGACTATGCTAAACTCTATATCAAAGATTTGGTCAGGTTACACAGGGTCACAAAATATATCATATCAGATAGAGGTATCTAGTTTACCTGTCATTTTAGTAAAGCATTCCAAAAGGATTTTAGTACCCAAGTTTATTTCAGTATAGCCTTCCACCCTCAAAAAGATGGTCAAGTAGAAAGGACCATTTGGATTCTAGAAGATATGCTGAGAGCATGCACTGTTGATTTTAAGGGTAGTTGGGAAGACCACTTTCCTTTGATCTAATTCGCATATAATAACAGTTATTCTATTATTCAGATGGATACATTTAAAGCCATCTATTGTAGGAGATATAGATCTCCAATTGATTGGTATAAGGTAGGTGAGGCCATATTTTTAGGGCTTGCTTAGTATTTGATGCCTTAGAGAAGGTTCAGTGAGTCAGAGAAAGACGTAGGGCTGACCCGAGCCGACAGAAATGCTATATAAATATGAGGAGATAGGATCTCTAGTTTAAGATTCGTGATTTGATGTTCTGGAAAATCTCTCCCATTAAGAGAGTAAATAGGTCTAGAAAGAAGGGAAAGCTCAGTCAGCGATATGTCGGTGCTTATAGAGTTCTCTATTATTTCAAAAAGGTAGATTATTAGCTTGAGTTGCCTTCAAATCTAGCCTCAGTACATACTATATTCCACATCTCCTTGATAAAGAAATGCATAGGTGAAGCAGCAGTCATAGTTCCTTTAGAGGATGTAAATATTCAGAATGATCTTTCTTTAGAAGAGGTTCTAGTCTAGATCCTCAGTCATCAGATTCATAGACTTAGGAACAAAGAAGTTCCCTTTGTCAAAGTTCTTTGGCAGAATTAGTTCGTTGAGGGAGCTACATGGGAAGCAAAAATAGATATGCCAACCAATTATCCTCACCTCTTTTCTGTAAACTCAGATTAAGCTTAAGGTAACAGTATTTCATGGCTTTACTCAGTTCCATGTTTAGTTAAAATTATAAACTTAGTATTCCTTACCATTGAAAATTCTGTCATGCATTCCTGAATCAGTTCAGACATGTACTCGTACATCAAATATCCATGTTTAGCGTAAAAATTAAGCTTACCAGTAGCTTCAGTCATGTATTCCATGCATCAGTTATGCATATTTGTTATAAAAACCTAGTTTGCTAGTTGTCTAATCACATAGTCATGTCTAAGTTAAGCATGATTTGTGTGTCTGCCCAGTCTATCAGTGTTTCTCAGTTTAATCAGTCTGATTCAAGGATGATTGTTCCTTAGGGGGAGATATTGTAATACACTTAATTCTTAAAGCTTAAATTATCTCTAAGTAAGTGAGTTATCCTTTATAAAATTTATGAAATAATTAGTATTTTTCTATTTAGTGCCGGCAATTCATTGGAAATTCAGATAGCTTTCTAACGATATAAATCATGCCCAAATCTGATACCCGGGCGAAGAGTTAGGGCAGTTTATGTAAAAATAGTAGTTCACCGGGATTAGGCCGCGTCGTGGTGAGTATCATGAGAAGAACTCCATCGCGATGAACGCTATTTTGGCATTTGATAATATCCCTATGGTCACTGCAATTGCACCAATTCGTGGTGAACTCCAAAACAACAATTGTCACAATCCAGAGAGTCACTACAATTCTGCCACATCGTGGTGGAAATAGAGATGATCCATTCACTACATCACGGTGAGCCCTTAATTGGCATTCCAGTTGTGGGATTTGATATCTCAATAGACTTTTCCCATGACCTAGATTAGTCTTAAACAATAAATTAATCCCTAAATGACCAAAATATATCATTATTCACTCAATTTTTCCCAAAGTACATTATTCTCTCTCAAAAGAAAGAAACCGTAGTTTCAAAATTTAAGAACAAAGCTTAATATTTATGTAGCTATGATTACTATGTGTGTTGATTGTTGTATAGCCAAAAAATTCTCCCCATGTGTTTGATAGAATGCCATTGTGAATGAATCAGTACTATTATAATCTGATAACGTGTGTTCCCCCTACATGAATAAGTAGATTCCTTACAAGTGTTTGATAAAAAGTCTCTATGGATGAATTATGAACATGTGAACAATGTCATGATATTCAGGATTATGGTATCCTTTACTTTTTATGATATCGAGTACTGGGTGTATTTAATACCCTACAATTTAGCTATTTACTGAGAGCTAATGTTAGTTATAGAATCTCAGTCATATCACTATCAGTAGTACTATCTGTCAGTTATAGAATTTAGGAAACACTCAATAAACTCATTCTTAGTCCAGTCTAATTTAGTATGCTTAGTTGAGAGTCTTTCAGTTGGGAGAAGGATTTAGCACCGAGTGAACCAATGGATGTGGGCTTACCTGCCAATCGAGAGTGTGATCCTTAAAAGTAATCCTTGCATTCCAAACCGGCGTAGCCAGTCTAGTTGATACATCAAATATTCCATTTGAGGGTTAATGAGGTGTTTTAACCTGCCAGTTGAAGGTTCCACCATTCTCATCAGAGTACCTATCAGATGAGGGTAACTCACAACTTGTCCTTACCCGTGGAAGGGTATTGACATTCTTTTAATTGGGGTTATAGATTTGACCCCAACTCAATTATCTTATCTTGTTTGGGGCATGTCATTTAGATGATTACCTCCCACAGATGTAGTCTCAATCTTCAGAATAAAACACAGTTCAGTTCTATTAAATAGGACTATCAGATACAGTCAACTAGTATCAGTAAATTAGTTATCATTAACTTCAGATATCAGTTACTAAATAGCAGAATTCAGGACATATCTTTAGACGAGCTTAGTCACAAAATTTATCTATATGCATATGAGTGCACACTCAGTATTTATAGTAGTATCAATTATCCATGTACTCTCATGTTCAGTTACTCTATATCATACAGTCAGTTAATGTTCATGCATATGAACCTTTGCATTAAGCCCTACCCTATCTTGTATACCAAAAAATTCCACATATCGACGCATACTCTTTCTTTTCTCTATGACATCTTATATCAGATGTTTGGATGCTTATGTTCCTAACAGCGCATAGATAGATTTACATTCAGCCAGAAGCAGTAGATTAGAAGTGAGTCCTCATTAATTGAGGATATTCTTTTATTTCATTATTTTAGTAGACTTGGTATTTTAGTAGATGTAGTTAGTTTAGGGATTGTCCCATCAAGTCCATATTCAGATAGATTCAATTAGAGGCTTTTTAGACTAGTTTTTAGACAGTGTTTATTTTTACAGATTATTATTTCAGTTGATAAACTTTATCAGTATTTGTAGATTTTTAACCTTATAGAATTTCAACCTATTTTCTGCTTTTATTATAGTATATTATTCAGTGCTCATAATAGATATCAGTCATGGGTTAGCTTGTGGTCCTTTGAGGTCGTAAGTACCGTGTAGGATTTGGGATACAAACTCAGGGTATTATATTTACCACCAAATATAAAGGTCGATATAACTAGGGCAATGATTTAGCCTTTAAATCTAAAAAGTTTATTCTCAAGGGATGCAACAGATGATGCAAACAAGCACGTAGATAATTTCACTTTGATATGTACTTTATATACTATCCTATATTGGATTATGATTCATTAAGGCTACAATTGTTCCCTTTTTCACTTATAGAAGAAACATTATTATGGATAGGACAACTCCCTAAAGGCTCAATCATTACTTGGCATGATTTCCATAGATAATTTTGAATCAATTATTCCCTCTTGGTAGGATTCTTCAGTTAAAAGATGAGATTAAAAATTAACAATAGTTACATGCAGAGTCTATGCATTAAGTATGGTTTGAATTCAAAAACAAGTTGAGCATGGCACCCCATTAAAGGATTCTAGTATCTAACCTATTGGTGATATTCTATAAATATTTGTAAGACAGCTATAGGGCAATGGCAGACATGATATCTAGAGGAGCACTTATGTGTCTAAGATAGGTGATGGCCCAAGAAGCTCTAGATGAGATCACTATCACTAATTGACGATGCCATACTCGAGAAGCTAGTATAGGAACTGGTACCTATGCTATCGGGGATGAAAGTAACTATAGAGCTAATGATGATATGGTATCAAAGGAAGCTGTACAACTTTGATCGGATATTGGGCTTATTTTAAAAAAAATTGCCAAACTTAAAATTTAAAAGGTGAATGTAATGGGAGCAAAAGGATCCACTGTTGAACTTATTAATCTTATCCAGAAGAGGAAGCAATGTATTTTGATCGCGAAGTGGTAGGCTTCTAAGCCAATGGGCAAGGAAACCAAGGTCAAAACTATTATTGTTATAGGTATCGACTAAGGAGGAGAGAATGAGATAGTGATTAGAGGTTCAAGGATAACTACAATGTGAAGAGTGACAAATAAATTCCACCAAGTAGCCATGATATCGAGTCTAGAATGGAACCAATGTTGTAAAAATTAATAAAAGGACAAGAAAGTCAAGGTTGTTGTCTTAAAGAGATTAAGGCGGATCTATCATGGCTAAATCAAAAGGTTGGTCGCATGCTACTGTGATAAAACAACTAGACCAGCAGTTTTGCAAAATGTTGCCCATTTTGAATTAAATGAAGTGTGACACTCTTCCTAGTAATACTGTGTTGAACACAAAGAATAATAGTCATTGTAATTCCATTATTACTCAAAATGATAAAACAACCATGTATCTTTCTGTGTCCACTGTGAATGAGCCAAAGAATGATATTGTTCATGTTACTGTTGAGGAAGCAGCTGATGTTAAAGTAGAATAATCAATTGATTTTGAGGGTAGTAGCATAGATGACAAAGGTAAGGTAAGGTTGAGATACCTTCTCTAACAACCATTCCATGATATTGACAACCTTATCTTTAGAGATTGAAAAAGAAACAGGAAGAGAGTAAATATTAGATGTTTGTATCGATGTTGAAGGAGTTATTTGTAAACATTCCATTGGTTGAGGAATCGATAAAATGTAAAGAAATGAAAAATTCATCAATGATCTGGTCACTAGAAAGTGGTCTGTGATCCTTGAACTTGCTGACAATTCGTCACTATAGTGTTGTTACCTCTCGATCATTAGTAGAGAAGAAGGAAGACCCTAGAGCCTTCGCCATTCCATGCACTATTGGTATTTTCAACTTTACTCAAGGTTTATATCATAGAGGATTAAGCATAAATCTCATTCCACTAGTAGTGATTAAGTAGTTAAAGTTAGGAGTACCCAAACCAACATTGATGACATTGTTGATGGCTAACCGAACTATTAAAAAGTTGATTGGTCTTCTAAGTCATGTATTGGTAAAAGTGACATCTTTCATCTTCCTAGCTGATTTTGTGATACTTGATGGTAAGGTGCACATCCAAGTTCCTACAATCTTTGCCAGACCATTCCTAGCTACGAATATGACATTCGATGATAAGGAATTGGGATAGATGAGGTTCAGATTCAATGATGAATAAGTAAATTTTCAATTTGTGCCAGTCGATGCAGCAACTGGATAATATGATAGTTTTTTTTGAAATAGACACCATTGATGTGCAATTAATGTTGTGAATAGTCCAATTGAAGAGAGGTTGGGTGTTGAAGTTCTAGCAAAAGTAATTATAAATTTCGATAGTGATGGAATTGAGGAGTATGATGAGATGGTTGGTGCTCTTAATGGGAGAGTTTTATACAGATAAACTCAAAAGAATATTGCTCAGGATCTAAAGAATAGAACCACTCCTGCAGCTAGTCCATCAATTAAACAATCTCAAATAGTAGAGTTGAAGGCCCTCCTATCCTATTTATCCTATGCTTTCTTGGGTGCCAACAACAAATTACTAGTGATCATTATTGTTGATTTGATGGTGACAGAGGTAGAGGCATTATTATATGTATTTTAGAAACTTAAATATGTTGTACGTTGGATTATTGTGAATATTGCGCATCTTACACCAGGAATTTGCACTTAACGTTCTAACTTAAACAGGACTGTATCTCGACTATTGAGCATTAACGTCGATCAAATTTTCTTATGCAGGGGGTAGTAATGAAAGAGATCATTAAGTGGTTGGATGTTGATATTGCTTATCCCACTGTTGATAGCAAGTGGGTCAATCTTGTTTAGTACATCCATAAGAAAGGCATTATTACAGTAGTACTGAATGATAAGAATGAGCTAGTTCCAATGATACTGACGACAGTCTAGAAGGTGTTTATGGACTACAGAAAACTACCATAACACCCATTATGGATTTAGAACTATATGATGTATGGTGGATTGACTTCAAGGGTCCATTTGTGAGCACCTTTGGTATAAAGTATGATCTTGGAGCGGTGGACTATGTGTCCAAATGGGTGGAATTGGTTACGCTAAAAAATAATGAAGAAAGAAGTGTCACCAACTTTGCGAAGAAATATAGTTTTTCCCAACTTGGCATGCCACATCAAATCATTGTGATGGTGGATCACACCTCTGTAATTTCCTAATTAAAAGTTTCCTTGAGAAGTATGGTGTCAAGTATAAAGTGAAAATACCTTATCACCGTCACACTAAGGGACTAGTTGAGATGTCCAACAAAGATATAAATTCCATTTTAGGGAAAACTATAAATGCAAATAAGATTGATTGGTCAAGAAAGCTAGATGATGCATTATGGTCCTATCGAATAACTATCAAGACTCCCATAGGTGCTTCACTATATCAGATGGTTTCGGTCAAGGCATGTCACTTTTCTGTTGAACTTGAACACAAAGCATTGTGGGTGTTGATGAAGTGGAAATTTAATTGGCAGGATGCAACAAAGTCAAAAATAAGTAAGATGAATGAGTTGGATGAATTCTGACTACAGGCTTATAAGAGATCTGCTCTTTACAAAGAGAAGATGAAGCGGCATCATGATCGCAAAATAAAAAAAAATATTTGACCAAGGTGACCAGGTATGGCTATACAACTAAAGACTTCACTTGTTTCTAGGAAAGTTATAGTCTAGGTTGTATGGGATATTTAATATGGTGAGAGTGTTTCTATATGGTGCTTTACAATTGAAGCGTGATGGTTAAGCTCCATTCAAAGTGCATGGGCAAAGGGTAAAGAACTATATGGGTAACACTGACGAGGTTAAAGTTGTTCATGAATTAGACCTTGGTGAAGTCTGAGTAACCAAGGCAATTATATCGTGTTGCTATGTTAATTAAAGTTTTACATTGGCGGAAACCCATGGGTCTTGTTGGTAAAGTACGATAATCAAACTTATCCATGTCATGCCATGATGTTAAATCAAGTGCTTCATGGGAGGCAACCTATGTTTTGTAATTATTAAATTATAGGGTATCATGTCTGTTCGGTGTACAAGAATGGATATTTAAGGAATCAATCAAAAAATTGATAAAATCCGGACAGATAGGGTTTTTTATTACTCCTAATATGACATCACAAATCGTTAAAAAGAGTCGTAAGAACCCAAAACTGAAAACACTTCCAGGTAATTGGTTTCTAAAGTCATTAAGATGCTTAGAACTAGTCTTAGACTATGATTATGACTCATCACCTTGAGTTATAACGACTCTAAAACTAAGTGAGGTTTTATGTCTTTATGAAAGGAGAATGACACCCGTAAGCTAGGGTTATGAGTCATAATAAAGACTCATAACTAGTGCAACATGTCAACGGCCAAGGGTCGACTCCTCTCAACACAACTTTTAAAATAAAAAGAGGTATCATAAATGGTCACCTGACCTTTCTAAGTGTGAACTACCTCCATTTCTGTTGGATTTCAAAACACTAAAGAACTTCACATTTACTTAAAAGAATGAATTCAACCAAGTTTATTCCTCTCAAAATTTTAAATTTTCATCTAGAATAGGGCCTAAAATTTTTTTAAGTCAAGAAATCCAAACCTCAAGAAAAGAAATAAGTTTTCATGCTTAAAATCTCTACGTATTAGGTTTAATCCTAAAAATAGTACAAGGTTCTTGGATTTCTTTATTCAAATATGTGTTTACATCAGTAACCAAACCCTATTTCTTGAATTTTGTCCTAATTTATGTAGTAATAGAGTAAAAATAAACCTTTCACTTTAGAATTCTGTTTATGCAAGAATATAGGAAGTATTAATTCGTACTTTATGGTTATATCATGTGATAGAATTGAATATCAGAACCAATTTAGGATAAACTCACATGTAATAGTTGATACGTGACTTCTAAGGACTCATAAAGAAACTTAATGAGTCGTTACAGGGCTCGTAACTACTAATAACATAGATAATTAGAAGATTATGGATTCTGGTATCATCACCACTCAACTATGCAGATCGTAATCAATCCTTAAAAATCATAGTCAGGAGTCATAATAATTGGGGAAATTGACTTAGTGTATGAAATATTTTTGATTACCTTACAAGTGTTGGTACTCGGTCATAGTCTAACCTTCCAACTAGTTAGCAGGACTGTCAATCTTACGAGTAATTACTAACGTGGCCTCTGTCTATATTATTACTCATTCAAACAAGCCATACCCAAAGGATATGTCTTATACCCCCTAGTCTTAATGTGTCCATAACATGTTCACTAATATAAAATTTTCTTTTTTTCATTCATATTCATAGAATTCACTAATTTGTCTTATGCAAATAGTTAGGTTTAAATGGCTCTAAAAGTTGATTCATTATCAAATCAAACCCAAAAGAAGAACACCAAAAATAAACCTATTCCTATATCTTATTACCTGTTTAGAAATAAGGAAACTGATGAGTTAAGTGGAGACCTTGAAGGATATCTAATAAAGGAGTAGGTTAGTCAAGAGAGAAGCTACCTCGGGGCAACAAAAAAACTACAAAAGAGGCCTCAGCTCCAAATAAAGTATCAAGAATGAAACAACCCAACACTTTCCCACTTATTCATGATTATCTTCTGCTGATAACGATAATAATAATAAAGAAGAAAAAGATAATTATGATGAAGGAGGTAAGAAGAAATAAATCTCTTATAACAGAGATACTGAGAGTCAGGGTGAGGAGAATATTACCTCCATTGACATTCATCTATCACCACCACACCAAGTTTAATTACCCATAGATTTTGAGTGAACGTATCCCCACGGAATATTTTGATAGCACAGACCTAATTTCAAACCACCTGTAAATACATCTGAAATTGACTACCACATTGATAAAATACACCAAGAAACAAAGAAGCAAATTGGTACGGTAGATAAGATGATGCATTTCTTGTTTAGAGAAAATATCATTTATATAAATATGGAAGAAGTGAGTTGGGTAGTTTTTGGCCCAAGAGTAAACTCACAACAGATTTCCAAGAACACTCTAAACTTTGAGGCAAAGGGGTGGTGGACTCTGGCCCGACATAAATTATGTCCTAATACTGGGACAATGTTATCAGTACGGTCTGTGAAATATTAATAGTAGGACTCATGGCTAGATATTAGCTTGATGTTGCATAATTTATCACTCAAGAGATACGTGAAAAAGCAGTAGGCACTGATTAAGTAATTCTGCCATTATAATACTTGTTGACACATATATGCTTTTATATAGTAGAGCCAAAACTCCTGAATGTTAATCCTTATATTTTCCGAAAAAACACCATTGATTTTGGGATGATTCAAGATACAACGATCCCCATAACTAGGCAGGCAAAATAAGGTGGGACATTGCAAGTAGAGGTTCTCTGAAATAGGAATGTGAATATTGAGGTTGTTGGTTTTACTAATGTAGATGACACTTTTGTTGACGGTGGGCAGTCTTAACCCCGACCTTATTATGCTTATATCTAGTAATCATACACCCCCACAGGTTGTGACACCTTGCCTACCCTCATCCAGATCAGCTTTCACATGTAATCTCATGGGCTATATGAAATGATGTTGTAAAAAGGTTGACTACTATAGAGAAAAAGGTCTGGTTAGTGGACGAAGCAGTCCAACCATTGGTTTACAACAAACTAGATAAACAAAAAAGAAAGATATAGTGGAGATTAGATGGTTTTGAGTAAAGGTTAACACGTCAACTCAAAGGTGGCCAATCCCCTAACATAGCTGGAGTAAAAGCTGAGGTAGCCAAGCTACGAAAGTTATTTTATGAATTCTGTAAGCGGCTATTTTCCCAATGTTTCTTATTATAGAGTTTTAGGTAGAGGTAGAAATTTAAAATATTTAGGGTGTTGCAGGTGGAGAATAAGGAAGAAATAAAAACAAGAACAAGAAAAGAAAGAGATAGAGCACTGAAGATGAAAATATTGATATAGCGGTGCAAGAAAACATTGTAAGCGAGAGAGTCTGGAAGACGAGGGCACAAGAGATTATGACAGGAGCTGGTTGTTCGACACCAAGATGTGACAGTACTTTGAGGGGTAGTGACACAGCCCCAACACAAGATATAAAACTAAGAATATCAGACATAATTGGTGCCACTAGTATGTAGACTGTCTGGACAGCTCATTGGACCAATGTTGAGAAATTGGGCCAAAAGTTTAGGGTCCTTATATTGATAAAGTATGAGTTAGTGCGTAGGTATGCCCTCAATCCCTGTGCTACATTGCTAGATACACTTGGATAGTGCGTATGTTTTAGTTAGGGGTGGGTGTGTATCACAGTCATCACAAATTATGGTTACCGTGTTTCAAAACCCACAGGCCATAGTTTTACAACTTCTGTGAACTGGCATGTTTGCATTTTTGTGTTATTTTAAATTGTGTTTTGTGTTTTTTTGTTGTGTTATGCTCAAGTAGGGAAATCTAATTGAGATGGTTCGGTCAAGTGATGAGAAAAGACATGGAAGCCCCAGTTCATATGTGTGAGAAGCTAGCGTTGGATAGTTTTAGGTGGTGTAGGGGTAGACCAAAGAAATATTAGATAGAGGTAATCAGGTGGGATATGGAGCAATTACAGCTTATTGAGGACATTACCCTAGATAGGAAGATCTGGAGGACGTAAATTAGGATAAATGGCTAGTGCCGGCTTGGGTCTTTGGGGTAGGGCATTACTTGGTAGGTGTATTATTTTTGTTAGGCCAACTTGTTGGAAGCTTTATTACGAATTTGTTTATTATTCCTGGTTTATTTTTCCTTGGGTGTGGCATATTTATGCCTCATCATCTTGTCCCATGCTTTATTACAGATTTATTTATTATTCCTTGTCTTCAGCCGAGGGTCTATCGGAAATAGCCTTTCTACTTCTGCGGAGGAAGTGGTATGGACTGCATACATCTTACCCTCCCCAGACCTCAGTGTATGAGAATACACAATGCTTTTTGTGGTTTTTGATACTCAAGTAGGGATAAAATTTGTACTTAATTTAGTAGAGAATGTTTGAATGACTGTTCTATATATTTTGAAGCTATTTTTGAAAAATTGGTACTACTCTGGTTGTGCTTAATTTGTCCAAATTGTTTTTTAAAAAGTTGGTAACCCTAAAAAATTTATGCCAATTATGTGATATATGTATTCTTTAGGGACAACAGTGAATCTGATAATGGCATTAGAATTAGAGATGGAACAATTGTGGCAAACAATTGCATAACTAAATAAGTAGTAACTAGCAATGCGACCATATACGATATGTCTGTGAGGCATTACCTAGTTCCAGGTGAGTATGGATTCCAGAACTTTATGGTTGCTTATGCCTAAGGTATAGGATTGTTGGTTATGTGATGATCATTGGCCTCTTTTGTTTTAGTTTACTTTAGACCAAATTTCCCAACCAAATGATATATGTGTCCCTTGATCCCAATGTTTGAGCCTTAATTGACTTACATTTATTGTTTACACCAATTAACCTACATTTTTAGACTATAATGAACCTATTTTAGCCCTTTTCCTCCTTTGGCTCTGTGTACCTCAACTCAAGAAAACTGCCTAAGTTGACTATGGCTATTATAGGGGTGTATAGTATAGAGTCGGTATGAATAGTGGGTGTTTATAGAAAAAAGTATTGGTGTGCTATAAAAATAGAAAAATTGGAAAAATAGAAAAAGATCATGTAAAAGAAAATTGTGAAAAGATAGAAAAAGAAATGAATCAGAAGCCACACCTAGTCTTAACAAATAGAAAGAGAATAAAAAGGTGAAATAAGGGCGGAGTGAAAGAAAAATTGGGAAATAAGTGGACCCCAAAGTAATAGTAGTAACAAGGAGGCTTCATAACTAAAAATTTCCCAAAGATATTATAATATCCCTAATCCTATGTTTCATGCGTAACAAAGTCCTATAGTGATCCTAACTTGACGGTTTGAAAACTCAGGCAAAAAATATATGGGCAAGGCTATGGCATTCTATGTACATCCAGTGGAACTTTTTTGTGAGTGTGACAATCTCTTGACTGCCCCCGAATAAATATATTGATCTATCTAAGTGAATAGGGCCTCTTTGATTCTGAGGGTATAGGGGTTGCATAGTTAGATTACTAGACAGTTCGAGTACTGTAATTTGTATTAATACCTAGTTTTCCATAGATAATGCATTTCCATCATTAGATTCTGTTCTGTCAAATTGGTGTACTAAATAGATACATACAGTTGGGTTCTTTAAAAGTAAGAAAATAGGAGGGGGATTAATGTGTTTTGAATTGAAGTTAAAAATATACTGCCGAAGGTATCGTAGGATCTTCTTGTTTAAGCATTATGATTTTGTGTTTGTGATTTTTCTTTTGCCAAAGGAAATATAAAGAATCTAAGTTGAGCATGTTGATGTTCTGTGGAAACATGGCATGTTCGATGACTAAAATAAGATATTTATGCTTGGACTTAGGCCATTTTCGTTAGGTATGATGTGGTTCTATATGGTGTTGCACGTAACATAGGTTGAAAGTGGTACTGGACTAAACAGATGAAACAAAAGTTCTAAAAAGGAAAAGTACCGGTGAAGATATCAGTGTTGAAGTCACCTTAGTTCTCGTATCCTGACTCGTCTGGATACTAGAAGAAAAGTGAATCAGAGCCAATAAGTAAAGATTTACAACGACTCATAAAAAGTGGATACAGGTCATTGGGAGCACTCTTGAGGAGACTACTAAGCTATGGCATGGTGCAGCATTGACGTTATGGATTACTACGAGTCATAATATCCAACTTTGACTCATAGTGACCAATCGTAAGGAGACCAGTATGTAATCCTATATAGTGTAAGGTTCACATGATAATGGGTGAAGATTGAGAGTATTAAGGACTAACTACAACTCATGGGGATGATTTGTAATGACATCAAAATCTTGAAGCCTTGAAGATACAAGTTCACTAGACTGGTTACGACTAGCAATATACGACTCATAAGGAGACCTCACGAGTTGCAAGGATCGCCGACCCACTTTTCCTATTCAATATTTATTAGGATTTCTTTATTGTTTTGAGATACTATAAATGCCCTAGGGATTTTATTTTATTAGGTTACATACTTTTACTATTTTTTGAGATTATTTCTCATACTTTGAGGATTGATAATATTGTCTTGGATTTTTTTATTCGTATTCATTATGAGATTTTGTATTTTACTCTTTGATCATCATGAAATTAATTACATACGTTCATTATTGATAATCATGAATTGTTGTGTAAACATGAGCAGCTAATTCCCTTGACTAGGTTTATGGGAACCCTGGCGGATTAGATACATAATGTAAGTGAGAGATTCATCTAATCTACTGTAGTTGCTTGTAATACAACTTTCTTCGTATTTATTGAACACAATGCTACTACAGAAGCTTGGAAATTTATTGTATTTGATAGAATCCTCACAAGGGAGTTTGAGATTGATAAAAGGAGGTTACAATAATTATTTGAGTATATAAAAACTCATCTAATTAAAAACTCAAATTGTTAGAGTTGTACTGAGGTTAGAGACAAGGGATAATAAGGGAACACCCCGAGAATCACTAGGTAAAGGGTTAAATCTATTAATGTATTCACAAGATGGTTTATAGTACATAGCTTATCAATTTTGAATGCAGAGTACGAGGTTAGGTGGATTGAAAATGAGAATCTTACGTATTTGTGAATCTAGGAGGAACATAGTTCTAGACAAGTTTTGTTATTTATTATCGTTGACTGTAAATTCCCCCATTTTTTTGTATTACTCGTGGATTTGGTCAAGTTTAAGATAATTTTTAGCATATTTGAAGTGGGTTCATCCCCAACTTTTTTTGGGTTACTCTATTTGACTTCGACTACAACATACTTCTTTGGAGGTTCGTTTCGGGCTACATCACCCTGCTGCATCAATACATAACCAAAACCAATATCATAAGTATTACAATACATTGTAAATCCCTCACTGACATTAGAAAGAGGTAAAATAAAAGATGAACTTCTTAAGCTTTCTGAAGCTTAAATCACACATTCCAAACCATTAGAAAGGAAACCCTTACAGGTCAATCTGGTCATAGGTTCTGAAATAGTAGTAAAACCCTGAACGAATCATCTATAATAACTAACAAACATAATAAGAATACGATCCTTAATTGAAGATGTAGGTCTTTCCTAATAACGAATAACCTAAATCTTCATTAGGTATACCATAATCCCATCCTTAGACACCACATGCTCATGGAACGTTTCTGACTCAAGCAAAAACTCACACTAAGAGAACTTGATAAAAAGAACAAGATATCTAAATGTTTGAGGTACAATCCTCAAATATTGAACGTGTTTCTCTATACACCTCGAATAAACAAAGATGTCGTCGACGAACACAATCATTGACGAATCTAAGTAAGGCCTGAACACTTTGTTCATAAAATCCATAAATACTGCTGGGGCATTATTCAATCAAAAGGACATCACTAGTAACTCATAATTTTCTTAATGGGTCCTAAAAGTTGACTTAAGGATATCTTTACACAAATCCTTAACTTATGGTAAAAAGATCTTAAATAGAACTTAGAAAACACCACCGCACCCTAAAGCCAGTAAAACAAATCATCAATGTGAGGCATAGTATAAAAGTTCTTTACTGTCACTTTATTAAGATTTCCATTAAAAATACATCCTCATGGAGCCATCTGTCATCTTTTCAAAAAACATAGGAGTTCCCTAAGGAGACACACTTGATCTAATAAAACCCATACACTGAAGATCCTGAAGCTGATAATTTAGATCCTTAAGTGCGCTAAGAGAAATAAAGTAACAAGCAATACAAATAGGTTCGGTGATATACTCAAGATCAATAACAAGCGCAACCTAATGAATAGGAGGTATACTATGTAGATCAGCAGGGAAAATATCAAAAAACTCACAAACAACAAGAGTAGAGTAAAATGATGGACTCTCTATACTAACATCATCAATATAAGAGTGTTAAGACATTTAGACACTAGAAATATGTCCCCTAGAAAACATATAAGAAATAATCCCCATCAGAACGAAGTTAAAAACTCCCTACCACACTATTGGGGATATGTCAAGCACGACTAATGTAAGAGTCTTTGCAAAACTATCCATGACCGTATGTTAGTGGGATAAAATCAGTGTTTGGAACATAATGGCAACGTCAAATTTTCAATCCGAGCTTGTTTTGACCAAATATGGGTCCCACATCAATTCTTTCAAATTTTTTAAACCTCCCAACCGATAGGTTGAAATAAGCTCAGGTGCATTGGGACCCAAACTAAAGCTCTTCCTATACTAAAGTTGATATTTTGGATTCGATGGCCTAGTTGGAATTCACATCCGAGATCATTTTATTGATGTTTTTGCCTGGTGGACATTTTGAACTAGCTAAGACTTCTGAAATGAAAATTGGCTCTAAAAGCCAAATGAAATGCCTAATAACCAAACCATTGGTCCCAGCAAGTCACAAATTACTTGAGCCCGATATGGAGAAGCTAAAATAGTAAAGATAAGCATAAATATAGAAAATAACTTGAAGGGTCATTACATTAATAACATCAATATCACAGTAACTTGCCAAACTCGAACTAGTATGTAACCAATAAGAAAATTATACTCCAGACTCTAATAGGTATATGTATGTAACCAATGTTATAAACATCTTTTGCACTTGAACTAAGTACATACATCATCAATATCATCATCAATATCAACACACCAACCAATAAGTAAATCATTATTATCAATATTAGTATAATAATGAGCATGACCATTTATATATTCACTAGAATTATCAATAGCATAACCACTAGCATAATGAATAGGCGTCAACTCTTAATGCCACCCATCATAACCATCAAATTTCAGTATTTATCAACATTACCTCAATAAGAATATTTCGAGCATACAATAAGATCATAAAAAGTATTCAATTGCAAACACAAACCTTGCCCTATGGTAGGTCAAAGGGCCTACTTCTAAATCTCTAAAATTTATTACAACGCGGTTTCTTTGCTAGGCACGGCTAAAATATCTCAATCTAATTTTAGATTTAAAATAAGCCACAAGCAACCCTATGATAGAAGTTTTACCTAAAATATGAGCAACTACGCCAATTATGCCTAGATTATGGTTTTCTAATAGTCTAAATGATCCAACTAACACAAGTTTTGCAATTTATCACACCAACACCTATACCCATTGAAAATAAAAAAATCATAAATATACTATTAATTAGCTTAATATGTTCAGAGGGTGAAACCTAGCCTACCTAGCGCTGAAGAAAGTTTGAAAAATCTAATAATTAATCTACTTTCCCTTGTGTGAAGCTTTCACAAGCATCAATGCTATCAAAATCACATTCTACATATCAATACAAGAACAATAATACCCATATTTTACCATTATACGTCTGGTCTAAAATTAATCAAAAATCCCATGTTGGTCCCACTAACTTAAATCAGATTTTTGAAGACAACCCAACATTTATTTATGCTCAAGGAATAATTACCATAAAAAATTGTAAAATCAAAGCTACATTGTTGGTTAAATCAAGTCACCATGTCTTAGGAATTTTAAGGAAGAAAAAGGGAAAATCAACCATGAAAATGCAAAAAAATCATATCACCAATTCGAAGGAGAATGGCAGAGTATTTGCTACAAGCTCCCCAAATACCCGTAAGATCTAATATCATGCTCTTTAGGGTGTATCATTCACAATTAACTATCCATTGAGCAGAGAAGATATGATATTTTTTCTCTCTATCTCAAGAATGATATTTTTGGTGTTTTTGCCTTGTGATTCAAATACAAGTTCACTTCTAATTCAATTCATCATTGTAAGTTAATCCTTTCAGTTATGAATACAAATTTCATGCTTGTTTCTTGCGTCATGAGTAGCTAAACTCCTTTAACCTGGATTATGGAATCTAGGCTTCGGTTATGATAAGGTGTTAAATTAATTATTCAAGGTTTAATAGGTGTTAAGCTTTCTTGATAATTCTGAGACTATAATTTATGTCTTTTGGCTGTAAATAATAGGCGTACCTATTTTAGTTTGCTTGAGAAAGAAATCATAAACAGTAGGAAGTGAGTTATCAACAGGGACTCGAAAAGGTTTTATTTAATAATCAGCGCTGTAACAAGGTTGGTTAACCTGAGGTAAAATCTGTGTAGTGATAAGTGATTCCCTAAGTCTGAGCGGATTAGGAAATTAGACGCTTTAATAGGTCGAGAGACATTTGAGCATATCATCGATAAAGATATCTTGTTATCCTAACCACCATGGGAATCTGGAGTAAATTTTATTATCTGTCATGTACCGTAAGCCCTAGTGAACATAATCCTGGTTATTTCATAAAATTATTGTTACAAACATCGAAATCAAAGTGAAAAACAATTACGTGTAAAACTAAAACCCCTATTTTACTTTCTTTTTGTGCCCATTTTTTGAATTAAACTTGTAGATATAGTTTCAAATTGATTTAATCGCCACTTACATTGTTCCATATGGATTCGACCCTGACTCCAAAGTTAGGTAAATATATTGACGATGACTGCCTTGCACTAAATTGAGGTGTAAGTTAAGCGTTATCATCATGCATTCTAGCAAAAACTACTATCCAATTATTGAAAGGGTTCTACCTATTAAAATGTAATCACTAATTTTCCCCCAAAGAAATCGTCATTCATATATCATCGGGAAAAGTCCCTAATCTATTCCTAAAAATTTTAAAATTTAATCGTAAATAATAAAAAGTGATATTCAGTTAAATGGGAAACAATAAGAATAGAACTAAAAAGAAAATCCAAGGGGTGAATAAAGTGTGCTCCTCAAAAATAAAAAATAAAGTAAAACTTAAAAATACTAATGGAAATAAAACAAAAAACTACTAAAGCAAAATCTTTTTATATTTTCACATGTGTCTACAACATAAGCAAATAACCAAAAATCTGAAATAGCATGCTTCACCCTAAGCATAAAGCAAAAGATTTACTACCGCAAACTTAAAATAATACTTTGTCCCCAAAGCATAAATCAAGATAAGAACATGTGTTTGAAATACTTCTTGAGGCCTATAGACCTAGCTAGAAACATGCCATTTTCTTACGTTTCAATCATTGGAGTATGTTGACCCCACACTTATGCATTCATCATGCTCCTTAGCTATGATTTTGGGTAACTAAAATACCGCTCATCTATAATAAAAAAACTAAAACCAAATACAAAAGTTCAAATATAAAGGAAAGAACTAATTAACTCTGTTACAACATGGGTTTTCTTCTAAGCAACATTTGAATTAATGTTGCAGAAGCTTATGTGACAACTCTCATCTGTAGGTACCCATCCTTTTCTGCTCTTCTATAGCCGATCTTCTCTTTCTTTTCTAATCTCTTAAGTGCTAATACACCAATTCTATAGCTTTTATCATATACACCCTTTTATGATTCAATTTGATCTTTTTAGGATCAGAATTATACATTAAATTTTCAAACTCTATGAGAGATTCAAAAGTGGACATTAAAATATAGTACTCTACCATCCCATATAAATATACTTTCATAATTGTAATAATGCATAGTTCTTTATAGTATGAGGGTGTATAGATTATTTTATATCCACTCTAAAAAATACATCATCATCATTCAACCTCATCTTAAGTATGCACTGTCTAACATCTAGCAAAGCTCTACGGTAGCTAAGAATGGATGTTTATTTATGATTAGTACCCTATCATTTGTATCATAGTCAGGATTAATAAAATTAGAAAGTATAATTAACTTACCAACCTTAAGTACAACATCATCTGTGAGATCTTTGGTTACCACTCTAGTTCCGTTAGACATTAGTGGCATAACTTAAAACGACCTTTGCTTCCCCAACCCAAGTGTATTAAACATAAAAGGGGGCATAAACTTGATGCTTTCCCCTCACTCAATGACTATATAAGGTCACTTTAATCAATTTGTATATGGAGGCTGGAAATCCTAGGGTCCTTAATATATAGAGCCACCCCGCTTAGAACGCAGAATCATACTCATTTGTAAAAGCTATATATCAAAATCTACCAGTCAACTCTTGTTTATCATTACATCTTTCAAGATCTAAGAAACCTAGGTATTCAACATGAAACATCAACTAGAGGAAGATTTATAAGTATTTCTATTAATTTGTCAAAGAAACTTTTGAATTATGCATTTTGCTTACTTTTCTTTAGCCTTTTTGGGAATGATGATGGGAGGCTTTTCTTTTTGGTAAGCTTATTCATACTCTACTTAATTACTTTATTTATAACCTTCTCTATATTAAAGGTTGGTATAGTTAGCTCTACTTACACCTCATAATTTTTCTTCCTAAGAGGTACACCACTTAATTCTTTCCCACTCCTCAATGAGATAGCCATCACATTCCTGAAAGTTATGACCTATGTCACTAGGAAAATCTCATTGTGGTTTTGTCTTATAAGCTTTTGCTAACTAACCCATCTGCTTTGATATTATTGATATTTTATTTGGACTGTCATTCTTTCTTTGTTGTCCAGGATATTTTTTAGTGTACCTTCTATATTACTAGCTTGAGTATTGGTCTTATTTCTTTATTGCTATTAAAACTTAGTTAGGCCCTAGATATTGCCCCACGATTAGTTGGGTTAACTGTCCTAGTTACAATTATAGGCATTAGCAAAGTCTTCATTTCCTCTAAGCACATTGACAAAAAAATTTATTAACTACAGATTTGCTCCACACAAATCTATAGAGCACCCACTACATCCACAAATCTCACACAAAGTCTAAACCTGTTGAGTTGCATTAACATGAGCCGTTGGTGTAACCACACTTAATTGATTGAATTAATTTATAATCTTGTTCTAAAAAGAAGCTAACGGTGAAACTAAAATTTTAATACTATCTACCTCAGTCAAAATATAATACCCCATATTTTCTAAAAATAATTTAAGTCCCAATACAAGAGTATTCATATATAAAATTTTCTAAACACTAATTATTTTCTATGCCATTATGTAAGAAATTGAATTAGCTTTCCAATGATATAAAATTTTCCTAAATTCGATAACCGAGTAAGAAGTTATGGCAATTTAAAGTTTCAGTCATTAAACACTGCCATTTTAACCCATAGTGTGTTGCTTAGGCAGCCTAAATGACAATTGTAAATTTCTAGTGTGACTTTGAGATCATGGTGCATCGCGGAGTAGGCTAATTTCCCATTTGTTAGTTTTTAGTGGGCCTCAATGATGTTGGCACATCATGGAGTTAGAAAAAATTGCATCCAAAGGCTTACCACGATAATGGCATATCGCGCCATCAGCTGAGCTCCCAGTTGTCACAATCCAGTGACATGGTACGATATCGCCGCGTCACGCCAGATGCCTATTTTGAAAAAATTCAACAAAAAATTAATATTATGTTGAGGGATAAAATAGTCATTTCCCCATTATTTTAGGTTGCCCAGGTGAGATTTTTAGGCCCTAAAAATATTTTTAAAATCATTCTTTAATTAAATTCCCCTAAATCAAAAGGCATTTTCTCCCAATTAAGAACCCTATCTCTCAAATTCAAGGTCAATCCTCAAGAATTCACCAAGCACTTCAAGAAATCCATCAATTAAGGTATGTTAGATGTCCATCCATAGATCCCTTTCATTCATGGAGTCCAACCAACCCTTTTAAAGTATAAAATTGTGATCTTTTCAAGTTATTATATTTTAAATTATGATTTCACCCATGAATCTCCATGAACTATAATTTTATACCATGTTACCATGAAATTATTGTTATTATTTAATCCTCCTTGTTTTAATGTTGTTATTTATTGAGAAAATCCATGATTTAACTCTATTATGTCAAATTCAAGTTATTTCTATATGTTTTTGGACATTTCTATGATTGTTTTTAACCATGAACTACAAGTGTTTGATAAAATACCTGCAAGAGTGATTGATTTTATAAAAACCTTCATGCTTTGTCCCTTAAGATTTAGTGTCTTTTTAGTAATCTTTTTTTGAGTCCTCGGCTTATTGAATACCCGAAAACCATAGCTATTTATATAGTCTAGTCACAGTACATTACACAATAGTCATCAGATTATATTATGAGTATTATTAGAATAGTCAGCTATCAGTCATTAAGCATAGAACAGTCCAGTATCTCATTGTCTTTCAGTTGGAACCAGGATTTAGTACCGAGTGAGTGCAAGGGTGGCGGCTTCCCCGTTAGATAGGCAGATTTGTTAGTAGCAATCCCCATACTCCAGAACTACATAGATAGCTTAGGATTTGAGTAGTCACCTATCTGATTAGGCTTGAATATCTCGCAGGGGTCACTTGTCAGTTCAGGCTTTACACGCTTAGTCCTTTAGACATTATATCAATTTAGTGGATCCACACAGCTATTGTTAGTAGTCATGGCATGGTATTAACACCCTTCAAACTGAAGTTATAGGTTAGACCCCGGTTAGATCAAATTGGGAAATGTCGGTTAGATGATACCTCCCACGGTCTCAGATATTGTCTCAATTTCAGTTCAATTATATAGTCTTTGAGATGTTTGGTCAAAGCATACAGATATTAGTATTTTGCCATTATTTTAGTTTACAAATTTTACTTAGTGTATGTTATATGCTTAGTAATGTATCCCCAATATCCACAGATTTTCACTATCTTCAGTATTTATAGATTGTCATGCATACTCGGTATTTACCAATTTCTCTATACTTTCAGTACCTATAGATTTCATGCTCTCTACTCAATACTCCATGTTTTTCATGTATAATCAGTTAGTTTTTATTATTCCTATTCATGAAACCATGCATATTAACCTACCTTATTTAGCATACCAGTATATTAAAAGTACTAATCGCGTACCTTTCTTTTACGCTATGATGTATCAATCATAGGTGTTGATGCTTAGTTCCCCAATCGCACTTAGTCCCTCAGATCATCAGCAGTACAGTAGCAGTGGTGAGTCCTCATCATCTGAGCAAATATTATACTACTTCATGTATTCATCTCAGTAGATAGTAGAGTTAGTTGGGGGCCTATCCCATCAACTCATAGTATTTAGTTTTGTGGCTTTTCAGACACTATAGTTATTATTCTAGATTCATAATTTAGTAGCCGTTTCATTATTTAAACCATATGGAATTTTAGTTATTCTTTTACATTCATGATTAGAGTATTATGTGCTCAAAGCAGATACCAACTCATGAGTTAGCTTACTGTGTAACGACTAGGGGGTAGTCTTGGGTCATTAAAAACATGGTATTAGAGACCAAGGTTGTAAAGTGTCCTAGGAAATCTGGAAGCCACATCGAGTAGAGTCTTATGCATAGGTGTGTAGAGGGCCACGCTTGTGGATGAGAGGCTACAAGGCATTTAGGAAAAATTTTCCATTCTTTCAGTAGTCATGTCGTGCGAGTGAGCATGAGCTCAAGTTAAACTCTCTGTATAATCTATTTCTTCCTTCAATTTATAAAACAGGTCTCCCAAGAAGAACGAAAGAAAAACATGAACTATGCCAGCTTCTCAGCCTATCCAGGCAGATCCTCTAGATGAGCATGTTCACTACTCTATGTTATGAGCATATTTGGAGTCTCAATGTTCACTACTCTAGTTACTATCACTGTCAGGGTGAGAGTAGACATGGTAGTGACATTTTATTCGGGTGTGGCAAGCTAGGCCATTAGATTTGAGAGTGATAAGTAGTTGCTCAAAAGGGTAGGGATGTATGCCGATAGAGCCAGTCCCATCAATCATCAGTCCCATTCGGTTGCCCGACTCAGTAGGGTACTGCTTCTAGAGCTACCGGTGGTTAGCGTCCAAACATTATATGATCTTTAGTCTCGCAAAGTCTAGGAAAATCCTCCTAACATAGTTTCTAGTACATTGCAGGTCTTTTAATTCCATGTTTATGCTTTACTAGACCTTTGAGCTTCTATTTTTTTGTAACTCCATATATATCTATCAACTTCAAAGTCAGTCCAAAAATACTAGTAGAGTCCTTTTCAGTGTCTACCCCTGTAGGTGTTTCCATTGTAGCTAGATAGATTTACAGGAACTATCTGGTCACAATATCTCAGAAATTTACCTAAGTTAATCTCGTGGATTTAGAGATGACAGATTTTGATGTCATTCTAAGCATGGATTGGCTCTACTCATGCTATTCCATAGTTGACTGTAGAAACATGAGTTTATTTTCAGTTTCTAAATAAATGAGTCTTTGTAGGGGGTAGTAGTATAACTCTTAGGGGACAGTTGATCTTATACCTTAGGTAAAAAAAATGATATCGAAGGGGTGTATTTACCATCTTATGTGAGTCAAAAACTCTAACTTAGAGACTCCAACTCTTGAGTCAGTTACAGTAGTGACGAAATTTCTAGATGTGTTCCCTAAAGATATCCCCGGAGTTCCCCCAGAAAAAAAATCAACTATGAAATAGACTTCTCTCTGATGAACAAATGCACAGTCAAGAATAAATATACACTTCCTAGAATCGTAAACTTGTTTGACCAACTCCCGGGTGCTAGATACTTTTCCAAGATAGAGCTCAGATCATGCTATCATCAACTTAGGGTCAGGGATTGTGACATTTCGAAAATAGCTTTTCAAACTTGGTATGGTCACTCTGAATTTCTAGTCATGTCCTTTAGTCTTACAACTGCTCCGATAGCCTTCATGGACTTGATGAATCGAGTATTCAAGGTGTACTTGGACATGTTCTTCATAGTCTTCACTGATGACATTTTTGTTTACTCCCGTAGAAAAAATGAGCATGCAATCCACCTTATAGTAGTACTTCAGACTCTTAGAGCTCACCATTTATTCGATAAATTCAGTAAGTGTGAATTTTGGCTAAGATCAGTATCTTTCTTTGGCCATATCATTTCCGGTGATGGCATTAGAGTTGATCCTTAAAAGACCGAGGAGGTGAGACACTGACCTGACCCATCTCTCCATCAGACATTAGGATTTTCTTGGGTTTAGCTGGCTATTACAATCAGTTTATTGAAGGGTTTTATTCTATTACATCCCCTATGTCCAAATTGACTCAAAAGAAAGTTAAGTTCCAGCGGTCAGATTCTTACAAGAAGAGTTTTCAAGAATTTATGACTTGACTCACCTCATCCGCAGTCTTTACTTTACTAGATGGTTCATATTGCTTTATTGTGTACTGTGATGCATCCATAGTAGGTTTGGGTTGTGTCCTCATGCAGAGAGGTAAGGTCATAGCCTATTCCTCCAGAAAGCTTAAACCCCATAATAAGAATTACCCTACTCATGATCTTGAGTTAAAAGTTGTAGTGTTTTCCTTAAAAATTTGAATCTATGTCAGAGAATGTGGTTAGATTTATTGAAGGATTACAACATGAGTGTTCTGTATCATCCAGGCAAGGTAAATGTAGTGGATGATGCTCTTAGTATATTGTCTATGGGCAGTGTTGCTTATGTTGAGGATGGTAAGAAGAAGTTTGCTCAAGAAGTTCATCAGCTTGCCCAACTAAGAGTCTTCTTAGTCGACTTAGCTGAGGGCAGTTTGTATGTATAGAGTAGTGCCAAATCATCTGTAGTTTCTGACGTGAACAAAAGAAGGATAGAGACACCAGTCTTTTTAAGTTAAAAAAATAAGTTAGAGACCAGAAAATGGAGTTTTTTTCCAAGGAGAAGATGGTGTTTTGTATTGTAAGGGTACATTGTGTGTGCCTGGTGTTGATGATTTGATGCACATAATTCTTGAAGAAGCACATGGTGTGCATTACTCTATTCATCTAGGGGCCACTAATATTTATCGCAATTTATGGGAGATCTATTGGTGGAGTGGGATAAAGAGAGATATTGCAGAGTTTCTAGCTAAGTGCTTTATATGCCAGCAAGTTAATATTGAACAACAGAAGCCTAATGGGACCATGCGAGAGTTCAATATTCCCATGTGGGAATTGGAGTAAGTGAACATAGACTTTATGACAGGTTTACGTTGTATCCATCATCACTATGGCTCTATTTGGGTTATCGTAGAAAGGATGACCAAGTCAGCTCATTAAGTGCCTGCCCATACAGCTTATTCAGCCAAGGACAATACCAAAATCTCTCTCAGAGAGTTGGTTAGGTTGCACGGTGTTTTATTTTCTATTATCTTAGACAAAGGTACCCAATTTACATCTTATTTCTGAAAAGCATTCCATAAGGGTCTTGGTACCCAAGTCCATCTCAGCATATCCTTTCACCCTCAAATGGATGGTTAAGCAGAAAGGACAATTCAAACTCTAGAAGATATACTGAGAGCATATGCAGTTTATTTTAAAGGTAGCTGGAATGACCACTTGCCTTTGATTGAATTTGCATACAATAACAGTAATCATTGCAGTATCCGTATGGCTCCATTTAAGGCTCTCTATGGTAAAGTATGTACAGCTCCAATTGGTTGATTTGAAGTTGGTGAGGCCATAGTAGTAGGGCCTAACTTTTTGTTTGATACATTCGAGAAGGTTTAGTTGATCATAGAAAGGCTTAGGGATTCCTAGAGCCGACAGAAACCATATACAGGCATGAGGAGAAAGGATCTCGAGTTTGAGGTTGGTGATTTCATGTACTTGAAAATCTCTCCCATGAAAGCTGTGAAGAGATTCGGCAAGAAAGGGAAACTCAGTCCCTGCTATGGCCCTCTCTTCTGAATTCTCATTCATTTTGGAAAGAAAGATTATGAGCTTGAGTTTCCTTCAAATTTAGCGGCAGTACACCCAGTGTTCCATGTCTCATTGTTGATAAAGTGTATGGGTGATCCAGTTGTAGTTTTTCCCTTATGAATTGTAGATATTCAGAATAGTCTTTACTTTGAGGAATTTCCAATCGAAATTCTTGATCATCAAGTTCATAGACTATGGAACAGAGAAGGGTCCACTGTTCAAAGTTCTTTGGCGAAATCAGTCCGTTGAGGCAGGCACTTGGGATGTAGAGGCAGATATCCATACTAAGTACCTTGATCTTTTCTCCAGTAATCCAAATTTAGTATATAAGGTAAAAAATCTTTTCAAGATTTTTTTATATCATGCTTAGTTTCAGTTGCACATCGTGCTCATGTCATTTATGCATTCATAAACCAGTTCAGTCATGCATTCCACGTATCAAATATGCATGTTTAGTGTGTAAGCTTAGTCTATCAATTTTTCCTGGACTTAGCCTGTCTTATTCGAGGACGAATGATTCCAAGGGGGAGATATTGTAATATTCTATATTTCCCTAACATAATTTAATTCCCAATACATGAGTATTCGTATAAAATTTTTTTGAAACACTCATCATTTTCCAGTTTCGAGCTGCCATTACATAGGAAATTGAATTAGCTTCCTAAAGATATAAAATTCACCTAAATGCAATAACCGGGAAATAAATTATGGCGATTTAAAGTTTCATTCATTAAAAACCACCATTTTAACTATCAGCGCATCGCATAGGCAACCAAAATGACAATTGTCAATTTCCAGTGTGACTCCGTGATCATGGCGCATCGCGGAGCCGACCAATTTCTCGTTTATCAATTTCCAGTGGGCCTCCGCGATGTTGGCACATCACGGACGTAGCCAAAATGGCATCCAAAGGCTTACCGCTATAATGGTGTGTCGCACCGTCATCTCAATTCCCAATTGCCAGTTTCCAGTGACACGACGCAATATCGCCGCATCACGCCATATGCCAATTTCGGAAAAATTCATCAAAAAATTAATATTACATTTAAGGATAAAAACGTCCTTTCCCGATTATTTTTATCCATCCAGGTGTGATTTTTAAACACTAAAACATTTTTAAACTCATTCTTTAATTAATTTCCACCAAGTCAAAAGTCAATCTCTCCTAATCAAGAACCCTAGCTAGCAAATTCAAGGTCAATCCTAGAGAATTCACCAAAAACTTCAAGAAATCCATTAATTAAGGTATGTTAGATATCTATCCATGGACACCTTTCATCCACGGAGTCCAAGAAACCCTTTTAAATTATAAATTGTGATCTTTTGAAGTTATTATGTTTTAAATTTTGAGTTCTCCCATGAATCTCCATAAACAATGATTTTATACCATGTTACAATGAAATTATTGTAATTATTTAATCCTCCATGTTTTAATGTTGTTATTTATTGCACAAGAACACGATTTAACTCTATTATGTCGGATTCATGCTATTTCTATATGTTTTAGGACATTTCTTTGATTGTTTTGAACCATGAACTACAAGTGTTTGACAAAAGGCCTACAAGAGTTCTTGAATTAATAAAAACCTTCATGCTTTGTTCCCTAAGATTTAATGTCTTTTTAGTATTGTTATTTTGAGTCTTGGAGGTATTTCATACCCTAAAACCATAGCTTTTTTTTAGTGTAGTCTCAGTAAATTACAGAATAGTCTTCAAATTATATTATGAGAATTATCAGAATAGTAAGATATTAGTCATTAAACTCAGAACAGTCGAGTATCTCAGTGTCTTTCAGCTGGGAGTAGGATTTAGAACCGAGCGAGTGCAGGGATGGCGGCTTCCCCGTCAGATAGGAAGAGTCATTAGTAGCATTCCCCATATTCCAGAACTACATATCAAGAATAAGATATGAGCAGTCATCCATCAGATTAGGGTTGACTATCTCCCAGGGGTTACCCATCAATTTAGGCTTGAAACCCTTAGTCCTTTGGATATTTTATGAGTTTAGCGGATCCACAAAGCAATTGTTAGTACTCGTGGCACGGTTTTAACACCATTCCAAAAAGGGTTACAGCTTGGACCCAGATTAGCAATAAATGGGGAATGTCGGTTAGATGATACCTCCCACAGTCTCACATATTGTCTCAGTTACAGTCTCTATTCAGTTATGCAGTCTTAGAGTTGTTTGGCCTAAGCATACAAATATTAGTATTTTTTATGTATTTTAGTTTACAGATTTTACTCAGTCCATGCTATATGCCTGGTCATGCATCCCCAGTTTCCACAGATTTTCACATATCTTAAGAATTTATAGATTATCATGCATACTCAATATTTATAGATTTCTCCTTACTTTTAGTACCTACAAATTTCATATTTCTACTCAGTACTTTATGTTTTACATGTATAAGCAGTTAATTATAATTATTCCTATTTATTAAACTATGCATATCACCCTACCTCATTTAGCATACCAGTACATTCTAATTATTGATCGTGTACTGTTATTTTGTGCTATGATGTATCATATTAAAGGTGTTGACTCTCAGTTCCTGGATCGCACTTAATCCCTCAGATCATCAGCAGTACAGTGGCAGTGGTGAGTCCTCACCATCAAAGGGAAGATTATACTACTTGTCTTTATCGTAGTAGTTAGTAGAGTTAGTTGGGGGCCTATCCCATCAAGTTAAAGTATTCAGTTTAGAGGATTTTCAGATACTACAGTTAGCTATTTAGATTATTTAGATTTTTGTATTATGGAAGATTGAAAATTCAGAAGTCATTTTATTATTAAAACCCTATGGCATTTCAGTTATTCTTTTGCATTCATGATTACATTATTCAGTGATCATAGCAAATAGCAGCTTATTGGTTGGCTTGTGGTCCCTCGGTATCATAAGCATCGTGTAATGACTTGGGGTAGTCTCGTATCGTTACACAAAATTGAAGTCTTTTGAACCCTACCTTACTAGAAAAACTTGTGCAATATGGTTAAGGAGGGCATATGTTACGACCCCCACCTACCAACAAGTCGTAACGTTGTTTTTAGAATTCAAAGTGGCTACAAGCTAATTCATGTCCTTGTAAAACACTAATAAATACAAATAATAGAAGATAAAGCTACACTTAAACAAAAGATGAACTTGAATAATAAAATAAATATAAAAAATAAATTAAATCAGCACTATACAAGTTTGAGATAAAAAGTTGAATAACAAACTTTATCTTATAAACGCCATTAATAAGATGACTTGCTAGGAAATTCCCCTAGCTAACTCCAATTATTTGAAATTTAGGAAAAATTAAGGCTAAATAAAAAGAAAAGTAGAATCTGGTCTTTGCATGATGTAGACTAACTAAAATGGCAATTGTTGATATTTGAAGATATCGTACTAGGCACAATCATGATGTTAAGTGTTCATACCTAGATTATAAGACAATAAATGAAATTAAATTATGTGATAAGTATTTTGATTGTACTGAGTATGTGAGATAGTCAAATAACTAATATGAGCTGATCATGGAAAATATAACATGATAACTAATGCAAGACTAAGTAATGAACACATGTTTTTAAATAAACTGAATAGAAGAGTATAAGGTCATTGAAGAATCTAAAATTTGAACTCCAAATGATGGACTGTGGGAATTACTAGTAATTCATGTACCAAATCTAAGGTAGTTCGGGTCCAATGTGCAATCCTCAATAGGATGGGTGTTTCATACCTTGCCAAGGTTACGGACACTGACTGCATGGATCCACTAAACTGGTGTCCAAATGGGCTAAGGTGTTATGACTGATCAGGTGGGTGACCCTTCAGAACCTATGGTGGCTTTGTAGTTCTGGGACTTAGGGACTTCTACAAAATTTCTATGCCTAACATGCAAATGAGCCTTCATCTATTCGTTATCTCGGTGCTAAATACTAATCTAATTGAATAACACTAATAACTATAATGCTCACTGATTGTAATAATCTAATAAATAAAATAAAGGTACTCTCTAAAAGTATTCAAATCATATAAAATGGGGAATATATGATCTAATAGTATATGCATTAAATTCTAGGTCATCGGGTGTACAAAGCCCTTCATCTCATAGGAATGTATCTATTGCGTGTAATTCATAAATTTATAGAATTAACAGAATACAATGACTCGGGTCCAGCAATCATGGATTTGATAATGTAACTAAGGTTTAATATCATGTTCAAATAGTAATAGTGCAATTCTTGCTAAAACAGGGATTACAACTCAACGACACCAAAACATAATACCAATGAATTTGCCAGTACCCATAAACCTGAGTTGTGAAAATAGAATTTTACTAGAGAATTTGGGTTAACCTCAGGACTCAATAGGTGACAGGATACCATTGATGAAATCCCACATAACTAGAGATAAAAGCCCGGAAGAATTTTGTAGAGTGGGATATCTGAATAAGATGAACCTTAACTGGCCCTGGGAAAAAGAAATTGCCTCTTTTCTCTTGTACCAATAATATCGATGAAACTTAGGCTCTGATACCAATTTGTCATGACACAAATTAATAGTCATGATGGAACCTACTTTATCCCACCAATAGGTCAACCAAACCGTAACCCATAGCTAAGTGCAATAGGTTAACTTGGTGGTAAGTGCCCCAAAAAGGGAAAAATATACAAAACAATTTGAAAATAATCAAGGCTATAGAGATAGTCAAAAGTGTAACCATAGCATAGAAACCCATCCTACAACCAGGTAGATCCAATACAAGAGTTACTATAAATACAACCCAAGTTCTAAGTAACCAATAAAATTTGTCTTGAAATAAAAGACTTGGCATAAATAGGACAGAAGGAAGTGGTGAGACTCTAACTTTGAGATCTCGCCTATCTCCAAAATATAACACAGTATATTCCTCTAATCAACGATGGCAACTAGTACTCGGATCTACAGTAAAAAGGTACAGAAGTGTTGTATAAGTAACAAATCTATGGGTACTCAATAGGCATCATTTGCCGACTGAGCTAAATCTAGATATAAATATTATTAAACGTAGAATAACATTACTATGTAAAGTAAGAGGCAAAATTGAATGAACTCCAACATCTCAGTACATGAATAAGTAAATAACTATAATAATATAATAACATAAAGAATCAAACACATGTGATTGTAACTAAAAAATTGGCCCCCATAAGACAATAAGTTTGAAAAAGTAAATTACCGAACAAAGGCCCCCATAAGCCTGGAGGGTACATTCCAGTAATGCATAAACCAAACCACTATTATTTACCAACTACTACGATACAACTAGAATCGACCTATGACATGTCCTATTATAACTATTTTCTTACTTTTAGACTTAGCCAGTATCTCTTTAGAATTAAACATTAAGATCTTAAATGTTATTTCATTAATATCATTATCATTATCAATATCATAGTCAATTCTTTGGATTTAGAACTACAAGTATGTAACCAATAACAAAATCATCCTTCGGACTTTAATCGGGTATATACTAAATAAGCGATGTGATAATCATCTTCTAGACATTAACTGGGCATATACGTCATCAATATTTGGACTGAAATAGGTTAGTACATCATTATTATCCTCATTAGTGTAATCAAGAACATTACAATTTGTATATTCACTAGCATAATCAATCACATAACCAGTATCATAATGAGTAAGATTAGACTCACAATGCCAACCAACTATAACAACCCAATGCCAAAGTTTCTCAATATTACTTCAATAAGCCTTTTTTGAACCTAGAATATACTTATAAAAACATTTCAAAATATTACATAAATAATGGCCTAATGTAGGTCAAAGGGCACACTTCTATATCCCTAAAATCTAGTACAAGGCAATTTCTACACCGGTCTCGGCTAAGCTACCTAAATCCTTTTTTAGATGTTAACTAAGCTACAAGAAATCCTAAGATAGTGGTTTTTCTTAAAACATGGGAAACTACGCAAATCATGCTAAGATTACAATTTTGGAATAGTCTAACTAGTCCAACTAACCCCAAGTTTTCCAATTCATAGCACCAACTCCTAGAACCCATTCCAAATAAAAAAAATATCAAAGATACTATGAACTAGATCAATTTATATGATAGGTGAAACCTATCCTACTTGGATACCAAAAAAATTACAGAATCTCCCAAATCACCTAGTTTTAATGCATCGAAGCTTTCAAAAGTCACCACACTATAAAAATTACATTCTTCTCATTACCACCAGAATGATGATACACATATTTGACCATTGTGCTTCGACTCTAAAATTACTCAAAAATCTTATGTGGGTCCTATTTATGAAAATCGTGTTTCCAAAGCTAACCAAACATTTCCTTATTCTCAAGGAGTAATTACCCTCAAAATGAGTAAAATTGAAGCTACATTGGTGCTAAAATTAAGTCACCAAGTTTTAGGGATTTTTAAGAAAAGAGAAAAATCAACCATGGAAAATGAAAAATTCATACCACCAATTCAAAGGATAATCACAAAATATTTGCTATACAAGCTCCCCATATCACATCCAAGCTCTAATTGAAGGTCTCCCAATACTTAGGATATAAGTCTAGTGAATGTATGAAAGAATGGGTAATATGAGCTAAAAGGGGATATTTATACCCTTTTCGAGCATTATGCAGTCACTACTGGGAGCTGATCCTCACGATCGCGGTATCTAGAGGCAGCAAAGTGAGTAACTATCACGATACTTATCACGAAGATCATGGGACTTGGTTCCTTGCTAAGGGTATTGCTATCGTATCCCTTGTATGGGTATTAGCGAGTGCACCAGCACAACTGCCACCCCCTTAGGATTCATTCGGGAGACTATTACACAAACAAACTATGCCCATAGGAACTTTGATATTCTAGACTAAATGGAGCCATCAAAATTTCTATCTATTTTTCTTTTAATAAAAAGTAGGTCCCACACCTATATATCAATTTATTAACTTTATGACCAACTGGTCGAAATGAGCTCAGGTGCCTCGAGACCCATGCCAAGCTTCCTCATTGCCTAAAATTGATATTCTATAGCTATTAGAATAGTCAGAATTGCCTATAAGGTCGTTTGACTTATGTTATTGCACGGTTGCCAATTTGAACCAATAAAGACTTCAAAATAGGGAATTGGCTATAAAAACAAAACATACTGCCTAGTATCTAAAATATCAGTCCCAGCAAGTAATAAATGACCACGAGCAACTATGGAAAAAATCATATGGATAAACTAAGAAAAAATATGAAAAATGACCTAAAGGGTTAGAACAATATTTACTACTAAGGAACTTGTATTTGTGAAAGTAAGGGATTAGGATATACTTGAAGTATCAAACAAATGAATAAGTTGGGTTTGCATCCCTCCCTACATCTCCCAAATTGCCTCCATCTTCATGCGGTGCCACTATTGAACATTGACCATAAGAATTTCCCTATTACACAATCGCCTGACATCACTTGACAAATTGAGAGCAAGATCGATAAAGAATCTATTGCTGCAACATGGAAACATCAAAGAATAGATAGACAACAGTGAAATCATAAGGCAAAGCAAAATCATAAGCAACCACACCAAGAGAGTGAAAGATATCAAAGTGACTAATATATTTAGGGTTGATCTTAACTTTCCTACCAAACCTCATAACACCATTCATGGGAAATACACAGATAAATACTCAATGATAAACTCCAAATTTAAAGGAATAAAGTCTACGATCTTCATAACACTTCTGCTTTTCTGAGCTACCCTCAACCTATCATGAATCAGCCTAACTAACAACTCATAAAACAAGTCAGCACCACGGGATCTAACCGTTGAAGTGTCAAAACCAACCAATCATAGAACAATATCATATTCTAGATAATGCCGTAATAGGCAAGATCTTAAAACTTAAATAATAACTTTTATTATATATGAACTCTGCCAAGGTTAATTTCTTTACCCACTAACCTCCAAAATATATGCCATATGCTCACAATATATCCTTCAGGACCTAAACAGTCAACTTTGACTGACCATCTATCTACAGATGGAAGGTTTTACTAAGTTACACTAGATTACCCAACTCCTCCTAAAAAGCACTTCAAAACCTAGAAGTGAACACAAAAACCAAATCTAAAATGATAGAGGTAGGCACACCATGAAGACAGACGACCACCTTAACATAGATATGGGATAACCTCTTAGTACTGAATGATATCTAAATAGGAATGAAATATGCTAATTTGTTAAACCGATCAACAATGACTCAAAAATCCTTGCAACCACAATAAGCCCGAGTCAAACAATAAATAATATCCCTACTGATCAATTACTATTTCAACTTGGGAATGGGCAATATGTTATTAAAACCACCTAATAACTGATGTTCGGCCTTTACCTATTGGCAACATAGGTAATGAGCTACAAAGTCCATCCCATCTCTCTTTATGCAATTCCATTAATAAGTTTGCCATTAATCTCTATACATCTTAGTTGTAATCTAATTAATAGAATATCTACATCTATGAGAACCATGTAAAATCAACTAAATAAAATCATGGATCCTCAAAACATAAATGTCGCTATCAAATCTCAAGATACCATTACAATCTATGGTATCCCTCTCAGACTCAACACTCATGACCACACCACGAAGGATGTAAAGTCTATTATCCTCAAACTTAGGGTGTTGAATCTACTAAAATATTGACTAACTAGCCTCAATAGTAGCATGAATCCTCCTAGGGTCTAAAATATTAAGTCAAACAATTAGTTTTTATAAGGACTGAATGTCCCATGCCAATGGACTCTGAGGAACTAAAATATAATCCAAGCTACCCATAGTCACTACCTTTTGGATTAAGCTATTTTCCATCATATTTTCCTTGCCAAGATGGTACAAGATGGAACTATCATAATTCTTAACTAAGTCCAACAATCTATGCTGCCTAAAAGCATGCTCCCTCTAGGTCATAAGATTCTAAAGACTATAATAATTGGTGAAAAATATAATAATTCAAACCATTATGCTTATTAACCTTAAGTTGCCTTAAAGAATACACTATAACACTAACACCATGATATTCCATGGAAACATGGCACATTCAATGCCTAAAACTTTGAATTTATGCTTGGACTTAGGACATTTTTATTAGATATGATGTGGTTCTTTATGGTGTTTTAGGTAACACAGGTTGAAAATGGTATTGGAATAAATCAAATAAGAAAAATTTCTAAATAGGCAAAGTATTATACAAGCTATGATTCATCAAGTAACATTACTCGTAGGAAGACACATTAGGATACAAAAATGAAAAAATAAATTAGATCCACTAAGGAAAGATTGACTATGAATTTTAAGAAGTGGATACAGGTTGTTGGGAGAATTCGTGAGGAGACCTGTGAGCTATGCCAAGGTTCAACATTGATTTTATGGTAGAATACAATTTGTAGTATCAAACTACAATAAATAATGACCAATTGTACGATGACCAGTATATAAGACTATGAGGTACAAGTTTCAAGTGATAATAATTGAAGTTCACGAGTCGTGAGGACTAACTACGACTGATGGTGATGAGTTATGATGACATCCGAAGCTTGAATTCTTGAATATAAATGTTCACATGAATGGTCATGACTGACAACATGCTACTTGTAAGGAAACCTCACGAGTCATAAGGATTGCTGGCCAACTTTTCCTATTAATTTTTTAATTGGGATTCCTTTATTGATCTTAGATGCTATAAACAATCGAGGTTTATTCACATATTGGCTTAGGAAATTTTACTAATTTTTAAGATACTTTCACATACTTTAAGGATTGATAATATTGTATTAGATTTTTTGTGTCAAATTCAATCAAATTTTTTGGATTTTACTTTTTCCTCATTATGAAATTAATTACAAATGTTTTTATTGATTATCATAGACTGTTCTATGAATAAGAGAGGATAATTTTCCTAACTGGAGTTTTAGGAACTCTGGTGGATTAGTAAAAGAAGTATTAGATTAATCTAATCTACTGTAGTTGCGTGTATTACAACCTTCAACATAGTAATTGAATTCAAGCTATTCTAGAAACTTAGGAATTGTATGTATTTGAGAAAGTACTCAAAAGGAAGTTTGGGAGTGAGAAAAAGAGGTTAGAACAGTGATTTAATGCTATCAACCTTTGTCTAATCAATGTAAAACTCAAAAGGTGTGAGTTGTACTGAGATTATTAACAAGGGACAAAATGCAACACCCTGAGACTCACAAGGTAATGGGTGAAATCTATCAATGCATTCATAAGATGGTTGATAGTACAGAGCTTGTCAACTTTGTATGTAGAGTAGAATGTTATATAGATTGAATAAGTGAATTATATTAGTTGTAAATTCAGGAGGAATAGAGTCACAGTGTTTATCTTCCATGCTTTACAAACTAAAGAACTCAACTTTTGTTACTTATTACTATTGACTTCAAATTCCATTATTTATTTTTCTACACTACTCATGGATTTTGTTATGTTTGAGATACTATTCAGTGAATTCCAAGTGGGTTCATCTCGACCTTGTTTGGGTTACTATTTTGACATTGACTGCAATATTCCTCTTTAGAGGTTAGTTTTGGGAGACACTAAATTTTGGTGTTATTGTTGGGGAAGATAGTGTGAATTATTGATTGATTTTTGTGAAGTTTGAAGGTTTTATTTTCTATTCCTGATTTTTTATACACCTATGTATGGCCAACCTTAGGAGTAGAGGCAACCCATTACTTCTACTAAATACAAATCCCAAAAGAATTATACAAACACCACAAAGTATATAAGAACATGAACATGGTGGTGTTCCTGCATGGGTTTGAGACCCTTATATTTTACTTCCACCTCCACCTACTGATCTATAGAATGTTCCAAATAGATAGATGGAGAAATTTATTTTAGAGGCTTTTTAAAAAAGAAGTGTGTTTAAGGAAGTCAAGTTAGCTTACAAGGCACAGTAAGAAAGACCATGACCAATAACAGATCAACGAGCAGCTATCAACGGTAGTTAGGAAATAGCTAGGGGTGGCAAAATTTGAGTTATACCTGCATATAAGTTACTACCAATGTATGATGAGGATCAAGACTTGGGGTATGTACCTGCATATAAGTTACTACCATTGTTCCACCTGTTTTACTACAATACCCCAAATTCATAGAGCTTAACTTAGCTCTAAGTATGTGAGTTATCATATTTAAAATTTATTAAATACTCCGTATTTTTATGTTTAGCACCAGCTAATGAATAGGAAATTTAGTCATCTTTCCAATGATATAAAATTTTCCCAAATCTGATACCCGGGCAAAGAGTTACGACAGTTTATGTAAAAACAGTGGCTCACCCCGATTAGACCACGTCCCGATGAGTATCACGATAAGAACTTAATTGCATTGCGTTAAAGGACATTTGGACATTTGTTAATTTCTAAAGCTTCACCAAGATTGCACCACATCACGGTGAACCCCAAAATAGCAATTGCCACGATCCAGAGAGTCACTACGATTCAACCGTATCACGGTGGATAAAGCGATGACCCATTAACTGTATCATGATAAGGCCTAAATCGACATTCCAATTGTAGGATTTTAAATCCCAAGGGAAACTTAGACTTTTTCCATGAACCAGATCAACCTTAAACACGGAATTAATCCCTAAATGACAAAAATATATCATTATTTACTCATTTTTTTCTCAAAGTACATCATTCTCTCTCAAAAGTAAGAAACCCAAATTTCAAAATTCAAGAGCAAATACCAAGAATTTCTCCAAGAACCTTAAGGAATTAACATTCCAAGGTATGTTAAGTGTTCATCTATTGGTCCCTTCTACCCATAGAGTCCACGAATCCATTTTCAAACTATAAGATTGTTGAGTTTTATGAACTTCCATGCTTGAACTTAATTGAATTCATGTTCATGTTATTTTTGGGTTTTTGTCCTTAGTAAAATTACAAGCCTTCATGAAATTAATCATTACATGTGTTGAATTACATGATCCTCTTGATAAACACTTTAATTTACAAGTTGATTAATATAGCTATGACAACTATGTGTGTTGATTGTTGTATAACCTAAAAATGCTCCCCATGCATTTGATAAAATTCCTATGTGAATGAATCAATGCCATTATAACCTGGTAACATGTGTTATCCCTTCATGAATAAGTATATGCCTTACAAGTGTTAGATAAAAAGTCATTATGGATGAATTATGAAAAAGTGAACAATATCATGTTATTTAAGATTATGATATCCTTTACTTATCCTACTAGCGAGTCTTAGAGGTATTTAATACTTGAAAATTTAGATGTTTTACTAGAGCCTATGTCTGTTACAGAATCTCAGTCATGTCATAATCAGTAGTACTCTCAGTATGTTGTAGAATTCAGGAAAAACTCAATAAACTTAGTGTTAGTCTAGTCCAGTTCAGTATGCTCAGTTTAGATTTTTTTAGTTGGGACTAGGATTTAGCACCAAGTGAACCCAAGGATGGGGGCTTACTTGCCAGTAGAGGGTCTGATCCTTAGATGAAATCCTCACATTCAAGAATTAAGTAGCCAGCGTAGGATTAGACCTCAAACCTACCAATTGAGGGTTGATGACGTGTTTTAACCTGCTATTTGAGGGTTCTACCATTCTCGTTAGAGTACCTACCATACAAGGGTAATTCTCAACTTGTTCTTACTTATGGTATAGTATTGATACCCTTCCAATTGGGGTTATAGATTTGAATCCAACTTAGTTATCTTATCTTATTTGGGGTATGTCTGTTAGAAGATTACTTCCCAGAGTTTCTGTCTCAGTCTTAAGAATAGAACTCAGTTCAGTTCTACAAAATTAGGACTATCAGATATAGTCAACCAATATAAGTGAATCAGTTATCAATAACTTCAGATATCAGTTACTCAGTATCAAAATTCAGGACTTAACTTTAGATAATCTTAGTAACAGTATTTATCTATATGCACATGAGTGCATACTCAGTATTTAAAGTAGTATCAGTTATCCATGTACTCTCATGTTCAGTTATTCTATATCATGCATTCAATTATTTTTCATTCATATGAACCCTTGCATTTAGCCTTACCCCATCTAGCATACCAGTACATTCTACGTACTGATGTATATTATTTCTCTGTACTATGATCTCTTATATCACAGGTTTGGATGCTTTGGTTTCTGACTGCACATAGATAGTTGAGATACAACCAGTAGCAGTAGATTTGCATTGATTCCTCATCATTTCAGAATATTATTATATTTTATTATTTCAATAGACTCGGTATTTTAGTAGATGTAGTTAGTTGGGAGATAGTCCTATCAACTCCACATTCAGACATTTTAGTTAGAGACTTTTCAGATTGGTTTTTAGACAATGTTCAGTTTTACAAATTGTTATTTCAGTTGATACACTTTATCAATATATACAAATTTTGAACCTTGCGGCATTTTATCCTATTTTTCATATTTGTTATAATATATTATTCAGTGTTACAATAGTTATCAGTCATAGGTTAGCTTATGGTCCTTTGGGGTCGTAAGCATCGTGTATCATTTGGGGTACATACTCGAGCATTACAAACTTAGTATCAGAGCAAAAGGTTTAACAGTGTTCTAGTAAGTCTAAAAGCCGCATCACGTAGATCTTGTACATGGGTCTGTAGAACGCCAAATGTATAGACATGAGGCTATGAGATGTTTTAGGAACAATTTCCCTTTTTCTAGTATTCATGTCATGAGAGTGAACGTGATCGCTAGTTAAACTCCTAGTCTAATCTGTTACTTTGTTTTGTTTACATAATATTCCTCCCAAAAGGAAAAACAAAAGAAGAACTAGAAATCAGTCAGCACCCCAACCCGTTCAGGTAGATCCCCTACACGGACATGTTTACCATGCATAATTCAGAGTTGCATTCACTACTCTAGCCAATTCTTTCACAACTTAAAATAAATGGCCACCTGCTATTCTGTCCAACCCAGTGCCCAATACTACTGCAGCCAGGATTTGGGACTTCACCCGAATGAATTCTCCCTTATTTCTAAGATCTAAGTCAGAAGTGAATCAATAAGAGTTCCTCGATCAGGTTCATAAAGTCACAAATATCATAGAAGTAATTTCAAATAAGAGTGTTGATTTAGCTACCTATCCACTACAAGATGTATCTCATACATAGTTTAAGCAGTGAAAGGTAGACAAGGTAACAGTTGCAGAGCCCATAGAGTGGGAAGAGTTTGCTACTGCTTTCCCAGATAGATTATGTCCCTTAGAGATGAGAGAGGCAAACGTGTTAGAGTTCATAAACCTCAGGCAAGGTAGTTTGATCATGAAGATGTATTCCCTCATATTTACTCAGGTAGCCAAGGATGCTCCTCATGTAGTGCAGAAAGTAGATCTAGAATAAGCAAGTTCACAGCTGGAGTGTTAGATACTATGGTTAAGGAGTGCAAAATAATGATATTGATTAAAAAGATCAACATTTTCAGCCTCGTGGTCCATGCTTAAAAGATCGATGAGGCTATGAATAGGAAGAGAGAGAGAGGCATAACAAGAGAGCTAGAATAGGTAGCTTTAATTTCAATCAGCCTAAGTCTAACGGTAGTAACCATTTCGAGTTTCATCTAAAGTCTTCAGTTCCAGCTCTGTCATAATCCAGTACACTAGTCCCTAAGTTCAGAAATGGTAGCAAAGATAGGACGCCAGGCTCTAAGTCTCATGGTAGTGTCAATAGTGCTCGAACAAATCCTCTTTTTCAAACTTGTGGCAAAAACCATCAGGGTGTCTGTAGAGCATGCAGTGATGTTTGGTTTGGATGTTCCAACCCAGGCCCCAAAGTCAAAGATTTTCCTCAGTTACGTTCTCAAGGTCAGTATAATCGTTCTTCAGCTTAGTCAGGTCTCCCAAATCAGTAGTGTGCCGCTTCCAGTGCCACTAGTAGGCAACGCCCAAATAGGCATTATGAACTTTAGTCCAGATAAGATAAGGAAAATTCTCCTGATGTGGTCACTAGTATATTACAGATCTTCCATCTACATATTTATGCCTTGTTAGGTCCTGGAGCTTCTTTTACTTTTTTAACTCCCTACATAGATGTCGACTTTAAAGTCAAACCAGAAGTCATAACAGAACCATTCTCAATTTTTACACCAGTAGCTTCTTTTACTTTTTTAACTCCCTACATAGATGTTGACTTTAAAGTCAAACCAGAAGTCATAATAGAACCATTCTCAGTTTTTACACCAGTAGGTCAGACTATCATGGCCCGACAGGTATACTTAAACTGTTCGATTAGATATCTCAGAAATTCACTTCAGCAGATTTAATAGAATTAAAGATAGGAGATTTCGATGTTATACTTAGCATGAATTTGCTCCATTCATACATTGCCTCAGTTGACTGTAAAAATCGAATCGTTCATTTTTAGTTTTCAAATAAACCATTCCTTGAATGGATGGTTAGTACTACAGCGCTTAAGGGTCAATTGATTTAGTACCTTAAAGCGAGAAAATGATATCCAAGGGATGTGTCTATTATCTTCCACGAGTCAAGAATTCTAGTTCAGAAACTCCCAGTATTGAGACAGTTCAAGTAGTAAATGAATTCTCAGATGTTTTTCCTAAAGATCTTCTTAGAGTTCCTCCCGTTAGGGAAATTAACTTTGAAATAGACCTTCTTCCAAATACCCATCATATATTTATTCCTCCATATAAAATGTCTCCAGCAGAACTCAAAGAGTTAAAAGACTAGTTCAAGGACATTTTAAACAAAGGGTTCATTAGACACAACATTTTCCCATGGGACGCACCAGTCTTATCGTGCATAGGAAAGATGATTTTCTCAGAATGTGTGTAGACTACCATTATTTAACCAAATTTACAGTCATGAAAAAGTGCCCACATCCTAGAATCAATGAATTATTTTATTGAATTCACGGTACTAGTTAATTTTCTAACTTCGACCTCAGATCATCAGCTTAGAGTCAGAGAATGTGATATTCCAAAAATAGCTTTCTAAACTTGGTATGGTCACTTTGAGTTTCTAGTCATGTTTTTTGTTCTTATGAATTCCCCAACAACCTTCATGGACTTGATGAGCCGAGTGTTCAATTAGTACTTGGACATTTTCATTATAGTCTTAATTAATGATATTCTGGTCAATTCCCATGGTGAGAATGATCACACAAACTACCTCAAAATCGTACATCGGACTCTCAAAACTCATCAGTTGTTTGCCAAATTTTGAAAGTGCGAATTTTAGCTTAGATCAGTAGCGTTCCTTGGTCATATTATTTTCGGTTATGGTATTAGAGTTGATCCTCTAAATTCTAAAGAGGTAATAAACTAGACTAGACCTATTTCTTCATCAGATATGAAGAGTTTCTTGGGTTTAACTAGCTATAATCATCAGTTTTTGAAGGGTTTTCTTCTATTGCATCCACCATGTTATGTTTAACTCAGAAAAAAGTCAAGTTTCAATGGTCAGATTCCTGCAGGGAGAGTTTTCAGGAATTGAAAACTCAACTCACCTTAGCCCCAGTTTTGACTAAGACTGATGGTTCAGATGGGTTTGTTATGTACTGTGATGCATCAAAAGTAGGTTTGGGTTTTGTCCTCATGTAGAGAGTTAAGGTCATAGACTACACCTCTAGATTGCTTAAATCCCATGAGAAGAATTACCATACTCATTAGCAGCTGTAGTGTTGTCCTTAAAGATTTTGAGTCACTATTTGTATGGGGTGCATGTTCATGTGTTCACAGGTTTTAACAGCCTAAAGTATGTCTTTTTCTTAAAAAATTTGAATCTGCATCAAAGAAGGAGGTTAGAGTTATTAAAGGATTATGACATGAGTGTTTTGTATCATTGGGAAAAGCCATTGTAGTGGTTGATGCTCTCAATAGACTTTCTATGGGTAGTGTTGCTCATGTTGAGGAATGTAAAAAGATGTTACTCAGGACGTTCATCAGCTTACCCAATAAAGTATCTGCTTAGTTAATTCAACAGAAGGTAGTGTGTGGGTTCAAAGTAGTTCTGAATCCTCTCTCATTTCTGTGGTGAAGGAAAAATAGCATAAAGATCCCAGTCTAGTGAAGTTAAAAGATTCAGTCAATGATCAGAACATAGAGGTTTTCTCCCAGGGTAGAGATATTGTGTTGCACTGCCCGGGTCATTTATGTGTGCCAGGTGTAGATGACTTGAGGCAATGAATTCTTGCAGAAGCACATAGTGCACATTACTTATTTCATCCAGGGGCCACTAAGATGTACCATAATTTTTTGGAGATCTATTGGTTGAGTAGGATGAGCAAAGATATTAAAGAGTTTGTAGCTAAGTGCTTGATATGTCAGCAAGAAAATATTGAGCACCAAAAGCTTAGTGGGTTTATGCATGCATTCAATATTCCTGCTTGGAAATAGGAAAAAGTGAACATGGACTTTGAGATGGGTTTGCCTCGTTCTCGTCATCAGCATGATTCCATATGGGTAATTATAGACAGGATGACCAAATTAGCTCATTTCTTGCTAATTCATACCTACTATTAAGCCGAGGACTACGCTAAATTCTATATCAAAGAGTAGGTCAGGTTAAATAGGGTCCCAGAATATATCATATAAGATAGAGGTATCTAGTTTACCGATCATTTCAGTAACGCATTCCAAAAGGATTTTGGTACCCATGTTCATCTCAGTACAACCTTCCACCCTGAGACAGATAGTCAAGTAGAAAGGACCATTATGACTCTAGAAGATATGCTGAGAGAATGCATTCTTGATTTTAAGGGTAGTTGGGATGACCACTTTCCTTTGATCAAATTCTCATATAATAACAGTTATCATTCCAGTATTAAGATGGCTATATTTGAAGCCCTCTATTATAGGAGATATAAATCTCCAATTGGTTGGTATGAGGTAGGTGAGGCCATAATTTTAGGGCCTGACTTAGTATTTGAAGCCTTAGAGAAGGTTCAGTTAATCAGAGAAAGATGTAGGGCTGACCAGAGCCGACAGAAATCCTATATAGATATAAGGAGAAAGGATCTTGAGTTTAAGATCAGTGAATTTGTCTACTTGAAAATATCTCCCATTAATGGAAGAAAGACGTTCGAAAAGAAGGGAAAGGTTAGTCACCGATAGGTTGGTCCTTATAGATTTTTCTGTCATTTCAAAAAGGTAGCTTCTGAGCTTGAGTTGCCTTTAGATCGCTTAAGTACATACAATATTCCATATCTCCTTGATAAAGAAATGCATTAGTGACCCAGCAGTCATAGTTACTTTAGAGGATGTAATATTCAGAATGATCTTTCTTTCAAAGAGGCTCCAGGCCAGATCCTCGGTCATCAGATTCATAGACTTAGGAACAATGAAGTTCCCTTTGTCAAAGTTCGTTGGCAGAATTAGTCCGTTGAGGGAGCTACATGGGAAGCAAAAATAGATATGTAGACCAATTATCCTCATCTTTTCTCTGTAAACTCGAATTCAGCTTAAGGTAAAAGTATTTTGTGGCATTACTCAGTTCCATGTTTAGTTACAATTATAATCTTAGTATTCCTTACCATTACACATTCAGTTATGCATTCCTGAATCAGTTCAAAAATGTACTCATGCATCAAATATGCATGTTTAACGCGAAAATTAATCTTACCAGTAGCTCCAGTTATGTATTCCATGCATAGACTATGCATGTTTATTATAAGAACTCAGCTTGTTAGTTGTCTAATCACATAGTCATGTTTCAATTAAGCATGATTAGTGTGTCAGCCAAGTCTATCAGTGTTTCTCAGTTTAATCAGTCTTATTCGAGGATAAATGTTCCCTAAGGGGAGATATTGTAATACCCTAAATTCTTAGAGCTTGTCTTAGCTCTAAGTACGTGAGTTATACTATATAAAATTTATGAAATACTCAGTATTTTTCAATTTATTGTCGGCCAATGCTTAAGACTTCTTCAACAACTAAGAATAGTTTCAACCATATGGCCTTTTGTAAGAGAAATTAAAGCTACTTGATTCGGACCTCTTATTTTCCCTTTCGCTCTACTTAATGTTATCTGCTGAGCATGAACCATAAATCTAGAGATGTCCATCTCCTCTAACAAAATAAACGTCCTATATTTTCTGACCGCATCCTCAGAAATACAAGACACAAACTTTCTAATATGGGCCATAGAATTAGCAACCATAGTTATAGAATATCTTACTAACTGAGTAAATTTTATTGAATAATCTTTCACATTCATGCTACCCAATTTCATATTTATGAATCCATTCATTTAGTCCCTCAACTCAGGCGGGAAAAACCTTTCTAAGAATGTAACCAAATACTCATCCCATTTTACTAATTTTGCATCTATACCCCTATCTTCTTTCAAATACTTATATCAGGTCTGAGCTACTCCTTGTCTTTGATAGGTACCCTTGTCAACACTCTCAGTTGGCGTAACACCCATAATCTCTAAAACTATTTGGATGCTCTCCATGAACTATTATGGATATGCCTTTAATTTGGGCACAAGTTACAATAGGGATTCATCTGAGTGGAGTCTCAAACTCTTGTCAATACCATATTCTCCACTAATTTGGCTATTTCTACATCAAGCTAATTACTCTGGGCAGTAAAGAATTTGGATAAGGTTGTGAAGGCGTCCATAAAGTCAGCATGTGATACTTGTTCATTGAGACACTTTTCTAGAGCATATGGTGGTTGTTGATTCTCCACATATCTCTTATTTCCACTCTTTATTCCATTAGTTCTCTTTGGAGGAAAATTTAATTAACATGCATAGAATGAGTTAGAATAATATTTTATTAGATCCCATGCTCTAACACATGAAACAAATATTATAAAAGTGAAAATCTTTCTATAATATATTATATCCTATGACTCATAAGTGTGGTGCGCTTCAACCTATAAATAATATGCTATTCAATGAAACTTTAAGACACCCTAGGACACTTTAAACCTATTACTGTTATACCAAGTTAGTTACAACCCGAGTCTATAAATTAGTCATAACAGGGTGATTTGAATCACAATCGAGTCCAAGATAACCCATAGTTTTGTGGAACACTAACAAATATACATTATAGTAGATAATTAACACTTCTACAAAATCTGAACTTGAAAAAAATAATGAATATCCAAATGAAATAAAATAATAACTAAAATAGTCAGAGAAGAAAAGTTGAACAACTGAGTATACGAATTAAAAGCCTTTACTAAGATGAATTGTGTGGACATAACCCTGGCTAACCCCATCTGTCTAAGATTTGGTACCAACAAAGATAAAAATTAAATATAAAGAAGTCTTTAGTCCTTGCATGATTATGACTCACCAAAACTACTACTACTTATATGGGATCATATTGATCTAGGTGTGATTAGGATGTTGAACCTATATTAAAAGACAATATAGCACAAAGAAATTATGACATATGTACTTTAAAAATACTGATTATGTGAGGTAGGAAAATAATTCATATGAGTTGAATATGGTACTTTTAGGTTGATAAATAATGTTAGAAAAGTAATAAAAATATGTTGTAAAATAAATTTAATAATTGAATACAAGTTCACTCAAGATTCTTAAGTTTTAACTGCAGACTGTGGACAATGGGAGTTACTATAAATTGACATAACCTAATCTGAACTAACCGAGTTCCGATCTATAAACGTACCTAAATGGGTTATTAGTACCTTTCTAATGGTATTAACATTGACTAACGTGGATCAACTAAACTGGTATCCATATCGACTAACGTGATAAGCCTGATCTAATGGTTGATCCTTTAAAACCTATGTTAGCGCCATAGTTCTAGCATATAGGGAATTGTACTAAATGTCTTATCCTAAATTGCAATTGATCCTTCATACCTTCATCCGATCGGTGCATAGACCTACGCTCAAATAAATGACACTAATTAACTACAATGCTCAATGATGGTAATAATCTCATAACTAAAATTAAGGTACTCTTTGAAAGCATTCAATTCATGTAACAGAGGAATATAGAATCAAAAAGTATATAGATTAAATGTTAGGCCATCAAGTGTTCATAACTCGCCATCTTTCATGAATTCTTCTACTGTGTCAAATTTGTAAACTGATCAAATTAATAGAATTCAATGACTTAGATCTATCAATTATGGATTTCATAATGTTACTAAGGTTTTTTATGGTCATATAATAACACAAATATTCATGATAAATATAGATTATAACTCAATTTCACCAAAAGACTGAGAAATCAATGAATCTTCCAATAACCTTGATGAAATCGTAGGACTTAATAAGTGAAAAGGAACCCATTGATAAAATCTCTTATAAATGGATATAAGATCCCTAAAGAATTCTATAGAGTTGTATGCCTAAAGAATATAAACCTTAATTTTCCTTGGAAAAAAAATTACTTTTTTCTCTTTTTCAACGAAGTCTCATATATAATTCTAATTAATAACAATGTAAGATCATATAGACCCCACTAATTACCCTTGAGATCCCTAAAATGATGTATATTTGATGTGAAAGAATGGAAAAATATTGATGTACCCCTTAAAATTTTAAAAAGTTGGGAGGGTTGTACCATACCTTCCTACAATCATTAGAATAAACAATGATGTGGGCAGCACTAAAGTTTTTAACTGGATGAAAGCTCTCTAATAAAAATAATCAAATGATACATGATACAATAGTGCTATCTACCTACGATTGTACCTTAGTTCATATGTGTTTTGGTTACATCAAGGGTATATGTGGGATTCACGATAATGCCAGTGGATCATTGTTTAAAAGTACGATCATAGTTCCCTCTAGTGTTATGAGGATAAAATTTCTCAACCTTTAGATGTTGGGTTTATCTCAATCAAACAATGTCATTTTTTAATTGTATAATGTAACCACAGTCGTGGCTGGTCTCATGATATCTCACTATAGAGATTTGCTTAAGTAAAAAGGACACAACTTTTTACTTTGATAAAGGATAAAGTCAAACAGAATGCCTTGAAAATATAATTCTAATATCTATCATTTAGTATGTCTGGGACTTTTTATTCATCTGAATCAAGAAGTTATTCTCGCTTAAAGTTGATCACTTTATTTAAAATCAATCAATAAGAAAGGTTTTGGCTTGGTTCAGGGATAGGGAATTCTCGTGGCCTTTCATATAATTTAAACTTTATATTTACCCTACATGTATGTGGAATAGTTCAAAACTAGGATTGTATTTTATGAGTTGCTTATGTATACAACTCATTTTAGGTTTTCTCCAAAGCCCAATAACTTCACATTCAATCTAGAAAAATCTTTGTGTTATTGTCAATACTTTAATCTAAACTATGAGCTAATGCCTTATTTATCAGTTAATGAGGTATGAAAAATATGAAAATAAATTCGAATCTCTCCCATTTATGATAGAGGTTTTTGTCTTGCTATTATTAGGAACATACAATCTAACTACTCAACCTTGTAGTTTTTTCCCTATACAAAGAACTCAATGAGGAACTTCTATCTCATGTTGTTATTGAATTTTAATTTTCATATTTAATGATTTATTTGTTTTCCCTATTAATGAACCTCTGTAATTTTCTATATTTCCAAGTACTTTTACCTTTTGTAGATTTCCTATAGCTTCCCCAACTCATTTTGACTTGCTATAGCAAACAATTCTCTTATAGTCTAGGTCATTTATTTTTTGACAGTCAATTCCTAGTTTTGAATTCTTCATTGGTAAGAATTTGCTATTAGGGAATAACATCAGCTTAGCAACCTATATGTCTATTCTAATAGTTCCATCAACACAGAAACGTTAATATTATGCTAGGGGAACTTCGGTTTGTGTTCTAATGCTTCCATACTTAATTTCGATCCTTAGATCATAAATGGATAGAAGTTGACCAAGGATGTAGGGCCCAATTTTTCTTGAAATGACCACAGATGAAAATTATGAGTTTACTATTAAGTTCAAAATGTTGAATTTGATAAGAAAACATAGTTTTTCTGCATTCATAGGATTTTGAGTGAATCATGAGAATTCGGTGGAGACTTAGAATTTTCCAAGGCCCCAGTTGGTTCACCTCTAACCTAGCACATCTGCTAAAGAGGAAAACAAGTCACTTTAGCGGAGGCCGCATAAGCAGCCATGCAGTCGCTTAAGAAAATTAGCCTGTGTAATGATTTGATTTTTGGGATTTTTTTGACATATTTCTTTCTATGTGACACGATAATTTTGCCCATCCTAGTGGTTACATTGTTATAGTCCTGAGGTGTAAGGATAATTAGTATGGTTCCTAATGTATTTAAGTGTGATTTGTATGATTTTATGGTTTTTACTAGATGAAAAAACCTTAAGTTGACTTTGGTCAATATTTATTTGTTTGTGTCACATTTGTAAAATGAACTATGCCACCAAATTTATAACATTGATTTTAAGTGGGTATCATGGTTTGTATGGTTTTCGACTTTTATATCTCATTTCGTCTGTTTATTTAGAAATTTGAAAGTTGGGTCTCAAGATTTAATTTTGTGAAAACAACATGTTTTCAAAATTTTGATATTTGAATTGTGTCCAAAGCATTGAATTTAGTGTGGTATCATAATTCATTTACATACATGGGGTTTTGAATAAATCCCAAATGTTCCATGGATACTTGGAATTCACTAAATCTCTAACTGGTGCACCACTCAACTGGTGTACTCAATTATGCGATGCTTTGGTCACTTAATCAACTTGGTCAAATTGTTAAATGTCTCCTAATTGATACTTAACTTGCTTAAATAATTATCGCTTAAGCAATGAATCGGTCCCTTAAGTTATATTAGTACGCTAGACGCCTATCACTTAAATGATAGCCAAGTGGCTTTCACAATGAGGTGGGCTTCACTTAAGTTACACCTTGGTCACTTAAGAGAGAGCTGCTTAAGCAACTCGATACTATTTTAGGTGATGCCTAGGTTGATACTCCCCATTTTTGAGTTTTTTTACACTATTTTTTATACTTGAGATTCAAGTTTGAGTTTTTGGGCTTGTTCTTCAATTTTTTTAGCTTGGTTAAGCTTCAATTTCCTATTTCAATTATGTTTCTTTGAATTGATCAATTAATTATTGGTAGTTGAACAAAGTGTCGACTAAGAATAAGCCTCAACTTTCTTGTATTAATGATTTATTAAACAATATTTTGGGTGTTTTGGTGCTTTTGAAAATTACTTTTCGATCTAGGTATCTCCAAATGATTATTAGAGCTATGAGTATTTTCAAGATATTTTTTCAAACTCAATATGGTCATTATGATTTCATGGTCATGTCCTTTGGATTGACTAATGCTCCAACTACTTTTTATGGAGTTGATGGACCACGTATTTTTACCATATTGTCATTATATTTATAGATGATATCTTGGTTTATTATAAGAGTAAGGCCCATCAATAAGAGGATTTGTAGATTGTACATCAATATTAAGGTATGAGAAACTATATTGTAAGTTTTCCAATTGTGGTTTTTGTCTTAAGTTTATTTCTTTCATAAGTAATGTAGTGGCAAGGGATTCTATTATGACTGATCTAGCCATGAATATAGAAGTTTGTTCTTAGGATAGGCCTACTTATCCTATTGAGATTTGAAGTTCTGCTGGTTTAGTAGGCTACTATCAGAGCTATGTTGAGGGTTTTTCATCTATTTCAGATATATTAACCAAGTTAACTCCAAACAAGGTTTGGTTTTTATTGTAAAATTCTTATTAGTTGAGCTTTAAAAATATCAATGATTTGTTGAATTCAACACCTATCATGACTTTGTCAAATGAGGGAATGGGTTTTACCATCTTTAGTGATGCTTCTGGTGTAGGATTAGGTGTTGTGTTTTGTTGATGCAGGAGGGTAATGTGATTGTCTATGTTTCTTGTCCATTAAAGTGCCATGGTTCATATTTGCCTAGTGGTTTTGGAGGCACTACTTATATGGAGCCATTCTTAGATTTTCTAGGATCATTGTAGCCCTCAATATTACATTACCCAGCGAGACCGTAATATGAGGTAAAATTATTGGCTCGAGTTTCTTAAGAATTAAAACTTGGTTATTCTCAGTCATTCTTGCAAGGCTAATGTGGTAACAGATTTCTTGTGCTGAAAGCTGACTAGAATGGTTATCTTAGAGCATTTTTTCTCTTAGTTGAAACTATTGGCCTTGGAGGTTTAGATGTTTGTTAATCTGATAGTTAGGCTAGATATTTTGACACCCGACTGTGTTTTAGCATTTGTTGGGGATAGGCCTTCCTTGATGGAGTAGATTTAGGCTCATCAGTTTGATGATGTTGGGTTGAGAGTGATTCAGGATAAGGTGTTGATTTGTAAGGCTTTGAAAGCCACACATGACGCTTATGGTGTTTTTGAGGATTAGAAGATGAGTTTGTGTGCCGGGAGTGGTTGAGTGGATATGATTGATACTTTAGGAGGTTTGTTTAAGTTATTCCATCCATTTAAAAGTGACTAAGATGTATAATTATTTGTTACAACATTAATGGTGGATGGTATTAAGAAGGATATGGCAGATTTTATAACTCGTTGTCAATGTTTGTAGTAGGAGAAGACTGAGCATTTGAGACCTGGCTGTTTGCTTAAGAGGCTACCTATTCCTAAGTGGAAATGATAATAGATCACTATAGACATTGTGATGGGTTTTCCTTATTCCTCTAGTGGTTCAGATGGTGATTGGGTCATTGTGGATCAATTGACCAAATCTCTTCACTTTATTCAGGTTAAGGTTTCTTTAAATGCTGAGAGATTTGTCCATATATGTATGGTAAAACCTAACTCACTCCCATAATTTGGGGTGAGGCGATCGTTGTCAAGTTACCCATTATAAATAGCGGCTATATCTCGAGGAGTGAAAGTTAAAGACTATAGACATATAGGTATTCCAATTACTACAAGGTCACCCAAAATATAAAAAAAATGACATGTAAAGCAAAATGGGGGGATTTGTTTGAGAACTTTTTCACTACAACCTTTATCAAATAATCAGTAGAGGATATCTTTTATTTTGAATCAAAATTTTTGAGGAATCTTGGAATTATGTACCCTTAGAGATGATAGTTGTGGGATAGTGTTGGTTTAGCATTGAATTTAGTTGTTAATTAATGGATAGTCTAAGTTGAATATCATTGCGGTCAATCATTCAATAAAACCCAAATGATTTTATTCACTGACTCTTTCGAGCACCTAACAAGTGTGGAGTTTGAATAACCACCCAAAACCTCAACCAAGCATCCCTATTTATAGGATGATTCACTTGACATGAATTACGATCCCCAAACACTTATTACTAAAATTGCAAAGGATAGTAACCTATAGACTTATTTGGTCACTGTTGCCTTGTCCTCCGATAACCCTTTTTCGAGGATGTTATGGGCTATCTAATATTCACCTAAGTCCCTTTTTCGAGGATGGAAAAGGGTTTATAGGGCTTTGAGATTTCACCCATCAAACCCATTTGGAAATTTACAGTTTTTACTCAACAAATCCCTATTCATAAGTTCAAGCAATGGTGAAACCAATACTCAACAACTAACATCCAGGAAAATACAACAATACCCACACACAATCATTCATTAATATAACATAATCGCAAGAATAAATTATTTAGCTAATGAAGAAGAAAGTAAAGAAAAATATACCATGTGGGTCGTCAAAAGCATTCATTCTTCAAAAAAGAAACTAATAAATTTGGGTCACCAAAGTCAATTACAACTTACCCAATTATGGTTTCAAGTTTTAAATTCCAAAGATATCTTCTAAGGTGAGTTATGAACTAATGAGAAAGCAGTTTTCTTATATAGGGCATTGGATCAATCTAGAGAAAATTACAAAACTACCCAGGCCTACACTCTCGCAAAATCACAATCACGTGAGGTTGTTCGTGACCGCGACCAATGCAACCGTGATCTATATTCGCGGTCTCTCTGAAGATCAACTTGTCTGCCAGTGACTGTGACCGGTGGTCAGCAACCGCGGTACTTGAGGGTCATCTACTGTAGGTTCTCTCATGAACTATTTTTCTCCTTTTAGATCATTCCAAGCTCTAATCCACATCTTTTGGTCTGCTTAACTTTATTCCTGCAAAGAGTGGATATTAGTGCATCTATCCATAGATGTTGTCGCATTTATTCATTCAAATCAAGGTAATGTACATTAAAAATGAGTGTGAATGAGTGGTAAACTCACCACTTATCAAAACCCCCAACATAAAACCTTGTTTGTCCTCAAGCAATTCTACTCCTTATTATTACACAATTTCATACGTATGCCCGTTTAGATATCACATCAATGATCATGAAGACTCAAGCTTTATTGCGACCACCAAAAGATTTTTTCACATTGGCAAATATTTAATGACTCACCTCATCATAAAATGAATAGTGAAGGGTGCAAAAGACTTTTGGAGCAACTATGTACCAACTGCTTGTGCTTTAAAAATTACACACAAGTCGACTACAATCATTCTATACTTCCACTTGTCTCATTGTGCGGAAGATGACCAAATTTCCCGTGCCAACTAGTTCATATGCCTCCTCACCAAAAAGGAGAAATTAATAATCTTTGTTACCAATCATGCAAAAAGGAATTTTAAGTGCAACAACTCATCCTCTCAATAAATTCTCCATGTTAATAAGTACCATGCCAGATGCTTGCCCTTATTATTATTTATCACTACAACGACTACACATTGTTTGGAATCACAAAGGGCTTGTTAACATTATAATGTAGGTTTAGGGTAGGGTAGGAGATCAACTTAGGAACAAAATTCTACACTCTCCTTGAACTTCTACATCTTAATCTTGCCATGCTTCACTTGTTGGCTACTTCTTTTCACTTTACTAATTCGCCTACCTTTACTTTTTCTTGGATTTCCCACTTTCCTCTTTTTCTATTCATCTACAACTTTTTTTTGGTCATAGATAAATCCTTCCTTTACTTTATGGATCATTTCTTTATTCAAGTCAAAAAATCTTCACTTTCTCAAGATAGTAGGGTCGTTATTATGACTTCGTGGCGTACTTTTATTTCATTCTCTTTCCACCACCCCCAACTTAGTATTTTATCCTTAATTTGTACGCACAAGTTCAAGGACGATAGGGTTCATGAGCGGATGAATAGAGGGGTCACGTCTTGTAATGCAGTAGCAAAAGAAAGGTCCAAAGGCTCAAAAATGGTAACTAGGGGTAACTCTTATGTATTTGTAAGCTCTTTATAGTAAAGTTGACTTCAAAAATCAAAATATGTCCTATGATCATTTTACCAAAAAAGCACAATAAAAAATTAGCTTTAAAAGACTAAGGAGATAAGTTCCAGATAGTACAAGTACACTTGAGATGAAGACAACTAAACTCATACACATAGCATATGAATCTCGTCAAGGGGATTCAATTATTCTGTGTTCTCGATCCAAAGATGGAGTATTCATTATTTTTCTGAAGTCAATTATCAAAGTCATAGGAAGAGAGAAAAATTTCATCCAAAAGTTGCTCACACCAATGTCTTCAAATATTTCAAAATTTTTAGATGGAGGGGGTCATTTTATTTTGCATCTACAATACATTTGATTTGCTAATCCTAGCAACCATCCACGTTATTGTGTCACATTGAAGTTCATAGTATGGGCGAACCACCATATGGTTACTCAAAATTCACCGATGGATCTTACTGTGACGCCAAATTAACAATGCCATAGGAACTCAAACTTACCTTGAATTCAAAGGCAATGATGCCACGGTTACTCAAACTTCCCCTGCACCTATGGTTGGAAACCCAATCACGAAGGCAAAGCTCATCTAATGAAATTTAGGTTGAAACAGCTAACTAAGAACGAAATAGTTAATCCATGTGAATGTGAACAACATCAGAGTTCCTAAATATTATAATCCAAATAAGGATAACAATAAGAATTGTCTAAATGAACAGAAAAATATGCAGCAATATAAATTATACAAGACCAAATGAAATGAAAAAGGGAGCAACCCCAACTGAAAAGGGTGCAGTGTCCCTGCTATATGAATAATCAAAGCTAATAGTAAGATAAGTGTGCTCCCTAAAACTCCATCATAGGCCGCTATTCGTTTTAGACTTTCGCACCATCGCCAATTATCTTTAGATTAGACCATTCCTGCATGTAAGAACTTTAACAAGAGTGAGGAAATTAGGGAGGCAGTCCATGAATCAACTAGCTTTATTTCCTATAATTGTAGTAGAATGATTGCGATCATAGATAGGCGGTTAATGAAGATCGTGCATGGGGACCACGGTTGCGATAAAAAAAGGCATGTCTGCTCCCCTACTTTTCTCCTATTTAGCATTTCTGCTTACTTGAAGCTTATTACTTATTTGATTTGCTTTCACCTCAAATTATGCACATTTCTTTCTTTCTAAGATTATACGATTCTCTCTATAGTGTTACATATGCATGAGTTATTTATATGCAAAAACTAATCATCAAAACTATAAAAATATGCTATAAATAATATGAGCCAGCGTTGTGGCATCTGTGGATTGCCTCCCATAAAGAGCCTTTGTTATCATTATTGCACAATGTTGACATGTCTAAATTTATCAAGGAGGGTCCACAGTATCCCACTTATAAAACTCTCTTTCATCAATTAACTGTCCAATAATACTTTTCAATTCTTTCTTCTCTTTGTTAGTTCGATTTTTGACAACCTCTTCTTTGCTCAGGCATTAGGAAATTTTCCACCTAATTCCTTTATCATATGCGCGTCCTTGATATTTTTACCCTCTACACATATCTCAAAGATTTGATCAGCATTTTAGAGGCTGGCAATTGTGCTACTAATGGATTTCTCTTTAGGTTTAGCGTCTTGATGTGCGATGACTAGACCCATTTAATTTTTGAATTCTTTAATAGAGATACAATGGGAGACCACCAGTTTAGAAAGTGAAATGAAGTCCTCTTTTAATTTGTAGACCATTTTGTCTGTTCCTTCAACTTTGTTCAAAAAGTTTTGCAAGGAAATCCTTTGTTCTACCTCTGTCGGCGTCAATAGAGCTTCAGTCTTTGTTAGAATCTCAATCATGGTGAGGCATGAAATAGATATATTTATGCTCCCATTCTCTCAAAACACGACTACAAAACCGATTTATCCAACCCTCATTACCACCTGGCCTACGATAGGTTGGGTAGGAACCCTCCGATGGGTTTGCTAAATACGAAATTTCTTCCTCATCCTTGCCGTGGTATTTTGGTGGAATACCCTTGATATACTTGGTTAGGATCTCAAGATGAGTCAATATCTTTTCCAAGGTTTCATCTTACTCGTCTCCCCACTTTTGTTGTTCCTTGCTAAGCATAGGCTTTAGTGATTATCAAGTTAAGATGTTGTAATCTCGGTATGCCATTCTTGATTTTGATTAGTTACCTCTCTCAAAATTTTTATAGAAGCATTGAAATACAAGTCTAAGAAAGACCCTTCCACCGCATTATTTACCATTATCTGGTACGAAGGCTCAAGTACCCAATATAATATTTAGAGAAGTGTCTTCTCCAGAAGCTCGTAGTTTGGGCATTGGGCTAACTTCTGATGAAATCTCTCCCACACTTAATCTGCATTGTATTGAATGATGTTAGATGATTGCTTTCTAGGGTTACTCTAGTAGTTAAGGTTCAGTAGAGCCATTGACTTGTAGACAAGGCTACATGGGATATTTAGTTTGATAAGCACGGTAGTTATCTCAGCTTTTAATTAATTTAGGTACTTCCTTTCCTTTAGTTTAAGGACGAACTATATTTTAAGTGGTTGATGATGTAATGATTTAACTTTTGATGATTTTTGTAAAATATATATTTCTATGAGATTTGTCAATTTAACCCCTCCCCATTGTTGCTTTGTGGTACTTTTTTGGTGTGTAGATGATTTTCATGGTTACCAATGTATTTTTGTATGATTTTTGCGAGTTTGTTGTTTTTGATGGCTTTAAAAGCCTAATAGTTTACATTGGTCAATATTTTTTGACTCGTCTGTCAGTTGGAAAAACAAACTATGCTAGTAGATATAGAACGTCTATATTAGGTTGGTAACATGATTGGTGTAGTATTATGACATTTATATCTCATTTTAATCCTCAATTTGGAAAGCAGTAAAGTTAGGTCTGGGGATCAATTTTTTGAAAATGTCATTTTTTTCAAAAATATAATATCTCCATTGGGTCAAGATGGTCGAATTATAAGGGGTAGTATAGTTTATTTGTGCAATCGGGATTCTTGATGAATCCCTAGGGGTTGGTAGATACTTTGAATTCCAGCTGGTGCACTAGCTTAAGAAATATTTGGTCGCTTAAGCGACTTGGCCTGACAGTCGAAGTGCTCCCTATGAAACATCAGGCTTTCTTAAGAGAATGTCTCTTAAGTGATGGCCTGGTCACTTAAGAGATACTGCCACTGCTAGACCCTTAGCGCTTACGCAACGAGGTGGGCTTCGCTTAATCAATGTCTGGTATCTTAAGCGAGCGATGCTAAAATGATTTCGTAGTCACTTAGGTGATTGATGAGTGGTGATTTTACCACTCCTTTGCACTCAATTTTAGTATGCATTATGTTGTCTCAAATGAGTAGATGCAAAATAATTGTGACATAATGCACTAATATCTACTTCTAGTATAGGAGTTAAAAAGACAAATAAATGTGGATTGGAGCTTGAAATGATAAAGAAAGAGCAGAAAAAGTGAAGCTGAAGACCTGCAGTGGAAGAGCCTCAGTTACCGCTGTCACGGCCAAGTGGTCATGATCATGGTTTTTAGAGATGGTCAACCAACTGCAATCGTGGAAGTTAATCGCAGTCACGTAACCATAGTTGTAGCTATACTCGTGCAATCCTGGCTTACCAAAAATGTTTAGCCCGAGGGAAAAACAGTAATTGCACAAGCTGATCCCAATTTGAACATAAATACTGAAACCCTAATGCCATGCATATTTCATCCCATCATATCCCTTCTTCCCCAATTTTCTAGGTTTTAGCTTGAGACTTTGTAGCCTCCATTTTTTGAGAAGAAAATATTATGTAAATTTCAGGTAAAGAATATATTGGAGACTTTCCAAGTGGATGATTTGTTCACATCCATTGTTCATATGTGGTACAATCATGTTTGAAATAACATTCACTTAGATATTATACAACTTGAGTCAATGGAGATAATGGATATATCGATTCTTATTTATCTTATGTGTAGCTAAATCTCCCTCTTGGGGTTATCTTTTAATTGGGGTTAAAGTGTGTGTGGGTTATTACTGTTAGTATCTATTTGGTAGTTCAAGTTTATGGGTTATATTATTGCTATGCTATTTTGGTTGGGATTTGATTGGTGAAAGATCCAAATACCCATATGGGCTTGATGAGTGAAAGCTCCACGCTCTAGAAATTTTAATGCCATCTTCAAAAGAAGGGTTTTTAGTGAACTTTATGAATCCATATCATCTTCAAAAGAGGGACATGGAGACCAAAGCAATAATAGATAATTATGTATGTAGTTTTCTAAATTTTCACTATCTTAGACATAAAGGTGAATATGAGGTTAACTATGCCATGGGTGTAATCCTAGACATAGCGATACCTTGTTTGAGGTTGTCGTTGCTAATTGTTGAACACACTCATTATGTATTTGAATGAATCAATGGGTGAAAGTTTGGTGTTTTGTCAAAATACTAGGATCAAAATATATTACCAATCCTACCCATATTTGATTTACTAAATCTATGTATATTATTAACACTAATATGTCACTCCTTTAGTAATGCATAATTCCATGATCCATGCATAATTCTTAAAGCTCTAATTATTCGTATCCCCAAATTTATACTAGAAAAATCCAAAAATAAACATTAGTGTAGGTAGTCATCTCCCCCATTTTAATTTCTTGTAACATTTGTTTGAATTTAAGTTGTATCTATCATTTCAAATTAATTTGATCGCCACTGATAATACTCCTCATGGATTTGACCCCGACTCGAAAGATGGGTAAATATATTGCCAATGATCATCTTACACTGAATTGACATGTAAGTTGAGCTTTATCAAAATGGCGCCATTGTCGGGGAACAATTTGGTGTATTAAGTTAGTTTTAAATCTTAGTTACTTGCTTGAATTCAATCTTGTAAATGTTTGTTTGTGATTTTTCTTTGTAGGTAGATTTTATTTTATTTTTACTTTTCTTGATGGAATCCTCTAACAAATATGAGTTGAATGATTGAAAGTCATATCATGACCCCCCATTTTCTTATTGTTACAGACCACACTTTAGGAGAGATTGTAAGAATGCTCCCAGAGGAGAGATTTTACCTTCTCAATACGATTGTCAGTATGGTTAACCTATGTGTGGCGATTTATAATGACATTTGGAGTAGTGTCTAAATGCTCTCTCCCCCTATTATACTAATTGAGTTTCTAGTTCTTCTTATAAGCTTTATAGGTTTTTTAATAAAAGGAAGAAGGAGCAACATACCAAGTCTAATTGATATGATCTAAGCTTACTTGCTATTTTAAACCAAGTGAAAGAAACAGGGGTGAATCTTGAAGACTTACATAAGTCCCAAGAGGTGTTCTAATGGGTAACTATAAAGACAAGGGAATCGGGCTAGGACATAACCCTTATAAATATCACAACATTACCCACTATTCCAGAGGAGTGTTATTAATAAGGGAATCGGGCTAGGACATTGGTAGTGAATACTCATCAATGTCTTCCCCAACCATTACACTCATATGAGGGAGAATAATCCCAATTAAAGGAAATAGTACTGGAGCCAAGAGAAGAATCAACATAAATCTCTTATAATGACTATAGTTCATTTATAGGTGGAGATTCTCCGGAGGATCTTAACCCAAAATTAAGTGTCGGGCCTTATTCAACACATGAAGGAAATAACGTTAATGGTTATGCTTAGAGGAAATGATGAAGATTGATGTCTTTAAACACATGGAGGATTGTAGGAAGGTGAAGACTGACTCTTGTATTTTAGAGTTTGACATTCCACAGGAGAACATGGAACCCCACCCATCAAAGGCAAAGATGCTCAATTTCCAAACTCCAAGGAATGGCCTATTTCTGTGCTCACTTTTACCTAAGAAGCTAAACCAAAAGTTCTATGCGAAGATGGGTAAGAGTTTTAAATCTTTGAAATGGAGAGACCAAAACTTACTTACCATTGCTTAACCTCTTCCAAGAATCTTCTTGGAAGATCTGAATCTGTTATCCCTTTATCGTTCATTACATATTAAGTGAATGTTGAGACAGAGATTCAAATATTCTAACTAAAAGCAAAAAAGAAAATGGAAGGGCGTCCTGCAATGACTTTAAACTAAGTACTCGATGTGAGCCTACCCATCATGCCAAAAAAATGGAACATATCCCTTTAATTATGCATGGTAGAATAAATTGTTGATTTGTTTATGCATCCATAAGCCTTGAAATGGTGGTGCTCACCGAAATTTTGATCAAATTGGAAGAAGAAAAGTATGAATTTGGCATTTTGGAATAAATAAGAAAGGAATGGGATTAGATTTCAAGTCTCAGTTACTGCGACTGCGGCCCCTGTCAACGCTGTCATGGTGGCTGCATGACCATCATTGCGTTACTAAGACTATGATTGCGGTTGAATAAGTTTAATGACCATCCAACTAGTCACTTTTCACATGCCCCTTCTTTATATTTTCTCAAAATTTTCTTTACTTTTCTGCACTACAGTGCATAACCAAGGGTCATATCATTCCAATAGTATCTACTAATGTGGTATGTTTTCTAAACTCTTTTGATTCAAATGAAAATGTATTATTTAATCTTGTAATATGTGTATAGACACTGCTTTGATGTTTGTTATCACATTCATGCTAAATTTTTATTGCTATGTGGTTCACTGATATAGATATAGTACCTAATTTATGTGGAAGTCTTGAGTAACCAGGAATTCACCCTTAAACCACATAAGTGGAAGTGCACACCATGTGTGAGATTTAAAGACACTAAAAATTACATGTAAAAATTTTTTAAGTTTGGGGCTGGCATCACACACTCTAGTCTTATCATTCATTGTTTACAGTGTTGTCATTCTTTCTTGAAGAAAAATTTTGGGGTGAAATGGTGTTTCAGATATTGCATAGAATATGTCAAACCTTGTCTCAGGTACTACGATGACAGTGATCGCTTAACCACGATCGTCGTTAGAACTCCAAAATTGCCATACTTGAGGGAAAGTTATGGTAGACATTGAATATTTCTGTACATCCTTTCGCTTCTCCCGAAATCCACATAGTACTACTATATGAGCTTATCATTTTGATCTAGCATGCGTTTAATATTAGAAATCTAATATTGGTCTGAGTTACATTGCTCACAGATCATCAGCCTCAAAAGATGGAATATTTAAATAACACTATATTCATGATCGCACAATACCTCCAAGTCTATTATGATGACTTCCCCAAGACTTAGGTACTCATTGAGAGGGGCATCAACCTGGATAATGTGGAAGAGAAGTTCCCAGAATTCCATGCCAGACTTACTCCGATCGGGTAGATATGCTTTGCCCAGAACCCTACCAGGCGAACGAGATGTAGGTACATGAGTTCTACGCAAACCTCAGAGTAGTCTCTGTCACAAAACCCATGATGAAAATTCAAGGTAACCAATTAAAATTCAAAGTGGAGCAGGTGAATGTGGTGTATGGGCTCCCAAATGTGAGCCTGGGTCCTTGATGGCCAACACTTTATATGCTGGTAATGAAGTTTCTTGGTCAATCACAATGAAAGACATTTTAAAGAAGGACTTAAAAGTAGAGACCAGACTTTGGTTAAACATCATATGCATCCATGAGATTCTTCTCATACCTTAGATACCAAAAGATGATTTTCAAAGAGGGTTTGTATCATTCGGTCCAAGTTAAAGTTTCTAACTTGGATGGTGCTTCTCTACACTTAATCCCTATGTTTAATGAGTATCTAGAGGTTTTCCTTGATGATATTACTAGTATCCCTCCCGATAGGGAAATTGCTTTTAGGATTGATCTTTTTTTGAACACTCGTCCTATTTTCATCCCTCCATATAGAATGGCTCTGGCTGAGTTGAATGATATTAACAAGAATTTGAGGGATCTCTTGGATAAATGTTTTATCATCCCTAATGTGTTTCCTTTTGGTGCTCCGATGTTTTTTGTATGCAAGAAGGATGGTTCCCTTCGGATGTGCATTGACTATCATAAATTGAATAAGGTGACCATAAAGAAAAAGTATCCTCTTCCTAGGATCAATGATTTATTTGAAAAGTTTCCAGGTGATAAGTATTTCTATAAGATTAATCTTAAGTCTAGTTATCATCATCTTAATATTAGGTAGGTGGAAATCCCTAAGACAACTTTCAAAACCCGATATGGTCACTATGAGTTCCTAGTTATGTCTTTTGGGTTGCAGAATGCTCTGAGACATTCATGGATTAAACAATAGGGTCTATAATTAATTTCTAGTTTTTTTTGTCATTTTCTTCATTGACAACATCTTTTCCTACTCTAAAAGTGAGGCAGTAAATGTCGATCACCTTCGTGTTGTATCGTAAACCTTGAAAGATTAGCGTTTATATGCCAAGTTTTCAGCGTGTGAGTTTTGGTTGAAGGTTTTAACTTTTCTTAGTGATGTTATCTTTACGGAAGGGATCATGGAGGATCCAAAAAAGGCTTGTAAAGCCCTGGTCACACAGTGCTCAAGACTACAAGTAGTCCGAAGTTAACCCTTTAAGCCTTCTACGAACTTTGGAACTCATAATAAAGATAAACTTGATATATGGAATCTCGAAATAACTTAATTAATGTCTTAACTAAAAGTATTGAACTTCAAAATAATAAAACCAATACTTTAAGTCCATAATAGAAAATATTTGTACAAGGCTCAACTTCTAACTAGAGAGCCACTGGGATAAGCCTCAGTTGACTCTAACTAAACAGAAACTAAATAATTTATGTACTACATCAATATCAAAGTCTAATAAAATGGGTCCTCCAACGATGTGGACTTACTAGAAATGGGATGTAGGTGGATATTCTCAAAATAAATTATGCAGCTGGAACTGAGCACCAGGACCTATATTATAGGACAATGTAGTATATAGACATATATGTTGACTAGTACTTCTAGAATGTCTTGTGTATGTTGGGGTGAATGCATAAGAAAAACAGCATTCAATGTTCATATAATATTTTAAAGAGTGCAAGCTATGTGTAAATGAATAACCTTTATCTTGAATAAAACAAAAGTTGTAAGATCATAAACATGAGTAATGTCACATAAGTATAAACTTTGGGAGCCATGGCACCAAGTTTATTAAAGCTTTACTTTTTTTCCTTTAGGGAGGTTCTTCTAACTGACATACACTATGCAAGCTATCATGGAGTCTAGCATCTTACCCACGGATGGTAGACCTCACGCTGGGAAAGTTGTCTTACCCTTGCCATCACAATAGGATCATAACTTATGGGATCACTATACGTAACCTATATTTGGACTTTAAACCTACGGTGGCCCATAGTTCTGGGGAATTAGACCTTTGACTCATATACAACTCAGTGCTAAATTCTACTCACTTAGTGATATGCTCAGACTTTATGAAATCCACCTTAAAATAGCATAAGGGTTTACAATGAAAATCAGTTATTCTTCTCTTTTCTTTAAATCATAACGATATAAAAAATATGGATTCCTTATCTTAGCTAAGGATCAAAAGATTAGTTCTTTCTTAAAATTTTGAAATAAGCATATCAAAGAATACTTTAAAGCATAATCTTATTGAAGTCTCAACACTTAAACTTAAGGCTTAAAACTCATGCTTTAAATTCATTTCAATTTAAGATATTATTTCAATCTCAATAAAAATCTTGAAATACTTCAACAATAACAAGTCGACATAGTGCAATCTCATTCATCATATAAATAATGTATGTTAAAAACATATATATAATTACTTCTTGATATATTAAAAGATTTAAATATCATGAATCACATTCTTCAAGAATATAGAAACTTGGGTATGAATCTTAAATCAAAAAAGGTGAATTAAATCCTAAAATCATGCAATTTGGGCACAAGGATGAAAGGATACACTTGTTTATAACCCCACACACCTTAATTGATTAATTAGAAGAAGTTCTTTGATGTTTTATTGAAGCTTGGACTTGAATTTTTAAGAGGCTAGGGTTTGTTCTTGAGAGAGGATTACTTACTTTTGAGAGAATTTCTGAAAAGAATGATCAATTTTGCCTTTTGGGACCCTCATTCTTGTGTTATGGACTAATTGGGTGAAGGGAAATGACCCAAATACTCTTGAAAAAATGGAAATAGAAGCTGGAAAAATAGGAGTGTGCAATGGAGTCGGCATCGCGTTCTCTAGTGCCGTACACTGGAGTAGGTGCGGCGGGCTTATCCCAGTGAGGCTACTATTTTGCACTTCCAAACGTGGCCTTATGCAAGTCCAAAAATTTCAAAACTCACCCCAGATGTTCCTTTGGCATCCCCGATCATTAATCCACTTTAAAATTGACATTGTAAGGCTGGGATGGTTGAAACTAAAATTATCAATGCTTAGGTCTTTTGAAATGACTAAGTGCTAACACATAGTGAAATTTTGTAAGTTTTGGACCCCCTTTAACATGTAATAGTTAGCTGAATTGAGATTGGATCTTACGGGGTCTTACAATATCTCCCCCTTGGGAACATTTTTCCTCTAATAAGACTGACTAAACTAGAAGTACGTATAACTAGAATAATACTAAGAGACTGAGATGTCATGCTAAGTATGAATAACTAGATGCCTGATTACATGACTGAACTGGTTCGTGAATGCATGTAATTACTTAAAAAATTATTATATGTCTTGAAATGAGAATGGAAAAGAGATAATCTAAGGAAAACATGTTACATTAAACTGAGTCTGAGCTTACGGAGAAAAGATAAAAGTACTTGGTTCACATATTCACTTCTCGTTCCTAAGTGGCTCCCTCAATAGATTGATTCCATTAAAGTACTTTTTCCAAGGGAACTTCTTTGTTACTTAGTCTACGAAAGTGTTGATCAAGACTCTCAATTCGGATTTCTTCATAAGAAAGGCTATCCTAATTTTGGTGCTTTAAAAAGGAACTAAAACAACTGGATCACCAATACACTTCTTCATTAAGGATATATGGAATAATGGATGAACAGATGATAAATATGTTGGAAACTCAAGATCATATACTTCCTTCAAATTTTTTCCAAATCTCTTCACCCCCTTCATGGGCAAAATATTAAAATAGGTCATCAACCTCAAACTAAAGATCCCTTCTTTTCACATCTGCATAATATTTCTAATGAATCTAATCTGTCTTAAGCCTCTCTCGAATCAACAAATTTTTTTCCATAGCTTCAAACACCACATCTAGCCCTATCAATACAGCCTCACCTAATTCAAACCAACCAATGGGTGTCCTATATCTCCTCCCATAGAGAGCCTCAAACGTAGACATCCTAATAGTAGCATGATAACTGTTATTCTCGGTGAACTCAATCAATGGCAAGTGATCATCCTAACTACCGTTGAAGTCAATAATACATACTCTCAATATGTCCTCTAGGGTCTGAATGGTCCTCTCCTCCTAACTATTTATCAAAGTATAAAAAGTAGTACTAAGAGGATCTTGGGTACCAAGAACCTACTGAAAGGCTTTCCAAAAGAGACAGGTAAACTGAGTACCCCTATCTTAAATGATGGACAAAGGAACACCGCGAAATTTGAACAAAACCCTAATATAAAGCTTAGTATAATCCTCAGCTGAATAGGAAGTATGAACTGCCAAGAAATGAATTGATTTGGTCATTTGGTCTACAATGACCCAAATCAAATCATGCTGACGACGCAAATGGGATAACCTTGCCACAAATTCAATGTTCATCTCCTCCTACTTCCAAGTGGGAATGCTAAACTCCTACAATGTGCCACTATGCCTTTAGTGCTCTACTTCAACCTGCTGGCAATTAGAACACATAGCCACAAACTCTGCAATATCTTTCTTCATACCACTCTACCAATAGACTTTCTAAATTATGATACATTTTAGTGCCTCCTGGGTGAATAGAGTAACGCGCACCATATGCTTCCACTAAAATCCTTTTTCTCAAACCAACAACACACGACACACACATTCTACCCTAGTAGCATAACACATAATCTCCCTTTGGGAGAATATCTCTACTTTTTTATCTCTAACTGACTCCTTTACCTTAACCTAACTAGAGTCCCTACCTTGTTTCTTCTCTACCTCAGCAACCAAAGAAGATTCCAAACTTTACTGAACCTATACACTACCTTCGGCTTAATCAACCAACCGAACACCTAATTGAACCAACTGATGAACCTCTTGAACAAATTTTTTCTTATCATTCTAAACATGAGCAACACTACCCATAGATAGTCTACAAAGGGCGTCTACCACTACATTGGACTTACCTGGAAGATACAACACACTCAGATCATAATATTTTAACATCTATAAGAACCTTCTCTAATGAAGATTTAAATCTTTCTATGATAACACGTACTTCATGCTTTTGTGGTCCTTGAACACATCAACATGCACCCGGTAGAGATAATGACTTTTAATTTTCAAGGCAAATATAACAGCTGCTAATTCCAGATCATGGGTACGATAGTTCTTTTCAAGAGGTTTAAGTTATCTAGAGGTATATTCTATGACCTTACCTCTCTACATAAAAACACAATCCAGACCAACTCTAGAAGAATCACAGTAAAAAAATCCATCTGAACCATCTAATAACGTCAAAACTTAGGCTGAAGTGAGTCGAGTTTTTAACTCCTAAAAACTCTTCTCAAAAGAGTCTAACAATTGAAATCTAGACATGGGGGAGAAAATAGATGAAAACATTTTAAAAAATCATTGGTAAAAGCCATCTAAACCTAAGAAACTCCTAATGACTGATGGAGACATAGGTCTAGGCCAGTTTCTCATTGCTTCAATATTTTAAGGATCAAATCTAATGACACCAACAAAATAAATATGGCCAAGGAAAGCTTCTAATCAAGCCAAAATACCAACTTATTGAATTTGGAAAATAATGGATGGTCTCTAAGAGTTTGCAACATAATTTTTACATGGTCTGCATGGTCACACTCACTACGGGAATAGACAAGAATATCAATGATTAAGACTATGATGAATATGTCTAAGTACTGCTTGAACACTCTATTTATCAAGTCCATAAAGGCTATTGTAGGATTCGATAGACCGAAGCACATAACTAGAAATTTGATGTAACTATAACGAGTTCTGAAGGTTGTCTTTGGCATATCACATTCAGTTAATTTAAGCTGACGATAGCCGGATCTGAGGTCTATCATAGAGAAATAACTTGTACATTAAAGTTGGTTGAATAAGTCAAAAATCTTTGGAAGGTTACATTTATTCTTTATTGTGACTTTATTCAACTAGTGGTAGTCGATGAAATTTTAGAGAGAGCCAAGTTTCTTACACACAAATAGATCTGGAGCTCCCCATAGAGAAATACAGTGCCTTATGAAAACTTTATCAAAGAGGTCTTTGAGCATCTCTTTTAACTCTTTAAGCTCAGCTAGAGCCATACAAATCGAGGGGTGGAGATAGGCAGAGTATCTAGAAAAAGATCAATACTGAATTATTTTTCTCTATAGGTATGTACTCCTGGCCGATATTTTTGAAAAACCTTGGGGAAACTCATTAACTACACAGAATTAGTGTAACGCTTTGAATCTGGTACTCGAAATGCTACACAGTGCTCACGACCCCGAAGGACCACAAGCTAACCCATGACTGATATCTATTCATGTAAACTATATAACAAACTAAATATAATGCAGAAATGGAGGCTGAAAGGCCATAAGGTTAAAAACTACATGACTGATACAATATGAAATCTGAGTGGGGTTACAGAATACCTAAAATTGAAATACTATCTAAATGTACTATCATCTAAAAAACCTCTAAAATATAACTTTCTGGATAAGGAGTTGATGGGATATGTCCCCAACTAACTCAATGTTATAAATTAATTGATGAAATAATAAATAAATGATAATTTCCTCAAAATATGAAGACTCACTATTAACTCTGAATACTAAGACTGGAATGATAATGATGCTCTAAAACTCGTGCTTCTGAACCCGTGGTATAAGAAACCATAGCGCAAATATGTCAGTATTTTGAAAATACTGGTATGCATGGATGGTAGGTTGAAGTTCTTATGCATGAACAATACTGGTTTACTGACTAATATAAATTTGAGAATATATACATGAATACGTCGTAACTATAGCTAAGTTCGTGATCACATGAATATACTGATAACTAACATGACTGATAACTAAATTCTTATGACTGATATACCTAATAATATGAGTGACTGTATCTGATAGTCCTGAATCTAATGGAACTAGATAAGTTTCATACTTTTTTAAGTTTACTGTATCTAACTATCCTAAATTCTGTAAAACTATCTGAGTTCTATTACAGAGATTGAATGACTGTATCTGACAGTTCTGATTCTGTAACTGAAACTTTGGGAAGCAGTTATCTAATTGACAAAAACCTAATACGCCATTATGGCTGAGTTGGGGTACAATCTGTAACCCCAATTGGAAGGGTATCAATACCACACCACTGGTAATAACAAGCTGTGAGTGACCCTCATCTGACAGTATCTCCAAAAGAGAACGGTGAGGCCCTCGTTGATGGTGCTTATCCATCTCATCAACCCTCATCTAATAGTGTTAATGTCTCAACCTATGCTGGCTACATTGTTCTAGAATGCAAGGATTACTTATAAAATTCACACCCTTATCTAACAGTGTGTGTTCCCATTCTTGGGTTCGCTCGATGCTAATTTCTACTCCCATCTTAATAGACACTGATCATGGATTATTGAACTGGACTGGACTGAATTAACTGAGTTTTGATGGCTAAGGGAGTAGTACTTAGAATACTATATCACTGAGCTTTCGGAGTCACATGACTAACTAAATTCTATGGATCATGGCTTCACTAAGGATATTGTGAAAACATGACACGGACTCTAGGCATACAATTATATTTTTCAGGTACAAGTACCCCCAGGACTAGATAGAAGGAAACTGACAAAGCATGACTTTCTTGAGTACAGGACCAGCATCAACAATACATAATCCATGGGCTAAGCCATTTCATCAAACACTTTACATATATAACTTGTACATTAATGGAGATTTCATATTATTATAATAGTATGGCACTTTTCCTTCACATAGACATTTAATCAAACATGGGGGGGAGCATGCTATGGTTATACAATCATCAACAAATATAATAATAAAGGATACATCAATCAACTAGTGAATTGATGGGTGTATCATGAATACCACGTAATTCCTCATATACTAGAATCAATTTTTGTAACTAATAGTATGTAACATTGAATAAAATCAAACAACAACATGAACATCACTTTTCAATTCACTCAAAATACGAACATTCGTAAATATACAAATCTTTGATTTTGAAAAGAGATTCTTGAGCTTCATAGTTGAAAGATACCCATGAATCCACATATGACATACCTTAGAATATAACTCCTTAAAGACCCTTGGAGAGATTCTTCATCCTTGCCCTTGAATTTTTAAGATTAGGGTTTCTTGGTTTTGAGAGTGTATGAAGAAATTCGGGAAAAATAGTGTGAATAATGATATACTTAGGTCATGTGGGGTTAAATTTCATGTTTAAGGATGAACTAAAATCATGGGAAAAGACACATTTAACTCTGTACACGTCTTTCAAATTTTCTAAAAAATTTTCCGACATGGACCCCTTGCGCGACGGGGTGCTATCGCACCGTGTCACTGGAATTTGACAATTAGGAAATAGGGATATGGAACGACGTGGAGCCATTACATTTCTACTTTATTTCCAACCAGGGTGTTTGGAGTAATGCAAAAAAATCATCCTGGAACACTTGAAAAAGGACAATTGCCATTTTATCCTATGGCGCGGCATGCGACTGACCAATATGGTGTTGTTTTACGATGGGGACTTGAAATAGTCATAACTTCTTACATTATTATCAAATTAAGGTCAATTTTATATCGGTGGAAAGATTATTGAATTTTCTACATGACAAAAAGTGGAAATCTTGAAAATTCCCTATGGAATAAACATCATTCAATCTAGAAGCTAATAATTGGCATTCTGAAGAAAAAATTAGCTAGGAAATTGTGGGGTATTACAATATCTCCCCATTGGGAACATTCGTACTCGAATAAGACTGATTGAGAGGGGGTAAATAATAAGCCAATGTACATACTGAACATGAACACTAAAACATGACTACACAACTGACATTTCTGAGATTTATACAGAGTATGCATATCTGATGCACGATTTCATGACTGAGCTAATACACGAATGCATGGATGAGAGTACTGATAAGCTGATCACATATATGTGATTTATGAATTGATGTTGAAACTTCTTACATGACTGAGATTTCTAATAACTGAGTCTTCTCAGAAGGAGAATGCATGTCTGATGCATGAACACATGACTTATCTGATACATGAACATATAATTAGATATGAAATGGTACTTACTACTAAGTTAAAAAATGGACTCCTAAACATAAGGCTGAGACAAAGTTGTAACTAAAATCTGTACATGAAAACTGAAAAGCTTAAGGATAACTATTACCTTGAGCTTGATCTAAGTCAGTGCAAAAGAGATGAGAGTACTTGGTACGCATGTCTGCTTCTACTTCCCAAGTTTCTCCCTAATTTATTGATTCCGCCAAACAACTTTGACTAGATGGACTTCTTTGTTCCTCAATTTATGAGTTTAGTAGTCAAGAATTTTGGCTGGAATGTCCTCATAAGAGAGGTTGTTCTAAACATCTATGCTCTTAATATGGACTACAACTATTGGGGCACCTATACACTTCTTCAGCAGAGAGACATGGAAGACTGGTTGGACTGAGGCTAGATTTGAAGGCAATTCGAGCTTATAAGCTACCTTGCTGAAGTGACTAAGAATTTTGAAGCGACAAAAATATCGGGAACTGAGCTTTCCCTTCTTAACAAAACTCTTCTCTCCATTCATGGGAGAGATCTTTTCATAGACATAGTCACCAACCTCAAACTTGAGATCCTTTCTAAGAACATCTATATAAGACTTCTATCAGCTATGAGCAGCCCAGAGTGTTTCTCTAATTAATTGGACTTTCTCCAAGGCGTCAAATACCAAGTTAGGTCCTATCACCGAGGAATTACTAACTTCAAACCAATTGACAAGAGATCTATATCTTCTACCATAGAGAGCTTTGAATGGAGCCATCCGAATACTGGAATGATAGCTATTATTTTATGCAAACTCAATTAAAGGCTAGTGGTCAACCAAACTACCCTTGAAATCAATTGCACACGCCCTTACCATATTTTCTACAGTCAGATGGTCCTTTCTGCTTGACCATCTGTCTGAGGATGAAAGGTTATACTGAGATGAACTTGGGAACTAAGACCCTTTTAGAATACTTTCCAGAAATAAGAGATGAACGGGGTACCTCTTTCTGAAATAATGGATAATAGAATACCGTGTAATCTGAAAAATTCCCTATTGTAGAGTTTGGTGTAATTCTTGGCTAAATAAGAGGTATGAACCGGAAGAAAATAGGTTTATTTTGTCAATATGTCTACAATTACCTAAATTGAATCATACTGGCAGTGAGTACTAGGCAAACCCATCACAAAGTCCATGTTCACTTCTTCCCACTTCCAAGTAGGAATATTGAACTCCTACATGGACCCACTAGGCTTTTGATGCTCTATCTTAACCTGCTGACATATAAAGCACTTATCAATAAACTCTGCAATATCTTTCTTTATCCCACTCCACCAATAGGTCTCCTATAAGTTGCAGTACATCTATGTGGGCCCTGGATGATTAGAGAAGCATGTACCATGTGTTTCTGCAAGAATTCACTGCCTGAAGTCATCTACACCGGCAACATAGAGATGACCCTGACAATGCAATACACCATATTCTTCTTGGAAGAAAACGTCTACTTTCTGGTCCTTAACTTACTCGTTCAACTTAACTAAACTGGGGTCTCTATCTTGATTTTCATTCACCACGAAAACTAAAGATGATTATGAACTACTCTGAACCCTTATGTCACACTTCTCTTACTCAACTAAGAGAATGCCTAGTTTGGCCAGCTGATGGACTTCCATAGCTAACTTCTTCTTACTGTCCTCAACATGAGTAACACTACCCATAGACAGTCTACTGAGAGCGTCGACCACTACATTGGCCTTTTTTAAATGATAAAAGAGACTCATGTCGTAATATTTTAAGAGCTCTAACCACCTTCTTGGATGAGTATTGAAATTTTTCTAAGAAAATACATACTTAATGCCCTTATGATTGGTGAACACATCTACATGAACTTCGTACAAGTAATACCTCCAAATCTTTAAGGTAAAAACCACAGCTACTAACTCAAGATCATGAGTAGGATAATTTTTCTCATAGGGTTTAAGTTTTCTGGAGGCATAGGCTATGACCTTACCATGATGCATGAGGAAACAAATCAAACCTACTTTGGATGCATCACTGTACACTACAAACCCATCTGGACCATCTAGAAATGCTAAGATTGAGGCTGAGGTTAGTTGAGACTTCAACTCTTGAAAGCTCTTCTCTCAAGGATCTGACCACTAAAACTTGACTTTCTTATAAGTCAATCAGGACATAGGGGATGCAATAGACAAAAATCCTTCAACAAACCATCTCTAATAGCCATCCAAACCCAAGGAACTCCAGATGTCTGATGGAGAGGTAGGTCGGGGACAGTTTATTACCACTTTAGTCTTTTGAGGATCTACTCTAATGCCATCACTAGAAATGATATGGATAAGGAATTCTATTAACCTTAGCTAAATTCTCACATACTGAATTTGGGGAACAATTGATGATTCACGCTCACTGTGGATATAGACAAAAATATCATCTATAAAGACTATGATAAACATGTCCAAGTACTGCTTGAACACACGATTCATCAAGTCCATAAAAGATTCTGGGGCATTTGTAAGACCAAACGATATAACTAGGAATTTGAAGTGACCATACCAGGTAAGGAAGGCTATTTTTGGAATGTCACATTCTTTGACTCTAAGATGATGATAGCCGGATTTGAGGTCTATCTTAGAGAAATAACAGACACCTTGAAGTTGGTCAAATAAGTCATCATTTTTGGGGAGAGGTTACTTGTTCTTGACTGTGACTTTATTTAGTTAACGGTAATCTATACACATTCTAAGAGAACCATCTTACTTTCGATCGAATAAGAATGGTGCACCCCATGGGTACACACTATGCCTGATGAATGCCTCATCTCAGAGATTCTTCAACAGCTCTTTTAATTCTCTATGTTTTGCAGGTGCCATTCTGTCTGGCAGAATAGATATAGGATGAGTATCTTGAATAATATCAATAGCGAAGTCTATTTACCTTTTTGAAAGAGTTCCTAGAAGAACTTCGGGAAAGACATCTAAATATTCATGCACAAATGGGACTGATTCATGACTAGGAGATTCAAAACTAGTGTCCTAAACTCGAAAAAGATGATAGACACATTGTTTAGATATTAAATTCCATGCCTGAAGGTTGGAAATAAGATAACCTCTGAAATCTGAAGTACTACCCCTCCACTCTAGGACAGGTTCATTCAGAAATTGAAACTGGACTATTCTATTTCTGTAGTTATCTATGGCATAACAGGACTGAAGTCAATCTATGCTAAGATTGACATCCAAATTAGTCATCTCTACTTTAACTAAACTACTGAAGTTCCTTTCTGAAATATAATAACTGGGTAGTTCCTGTATACCTACTAGGCTATGATGGATTTACCCACTGGGATAGAGACTTAAAAGAGCTTTTCTAGAATTTCTAGACTGATTTCAAAATCAACTGCTAAATAGGGAGTGACAAAAAACAAGGAAGATCCGAGATCTAGCAAAGCATAAACATGCACATGAAAGATCTGTAATGCAGTACCAATATCAGGTGAATTTCCTTAATTTTTATGAGAATGGAGAGCATAGAGTTTGTTTTAGGATTGCCCACTAGTAGCACTGGGTGTAGTACCCTAGTTATTTGGGCGACTGGACTAAGCTGAGGAACAGTTTTGTTGACCCTGATAACCTAACTGGGGATGGATAATATCTAAGAATTTAATGACAAACTTCTCCTTCTCAATAGGCCCTGCATCACCTAGCCTTTTTGACATCCACTGTCTAAACCAAGTGTGGAAAACATCCTACAACTGGTATGTAGCTAGTTCAGCACTCTCAATAGAAGTAATGGTCATGATGTATGTAACCTTTTAAACTTGATTGATGAATTCCTGAGGGTCTTTATCATACTTAGACCCAAGAAAGGATGGAGGATTCATTCAGGTGAAGTCCCGAATCCTGGCTATAGTTGAATTAGCCACTTGGTTGACTGGAACGATGGTTGGTTATTCATTCTGAGTAGTAACTGACTGAGAAATAGTAGTAAATGCAGCTATGAACTCTGCATGATAAACATGTTCGCCCAAAGGTTCTTTAGCCTGAGGGACTAACTAATTTCCGCTTCTACCTTTAGGAGGCATGTTCTGTAGAAGAAAAGGAGAAATGGATTAGATTAAGAGATTGATTTGAAATTATGCTCACTGGCATGACATGAATGATTAGAGAAAGAAAAACTATTCTTAAAACATCTTATAGCCTCTTGTACATAAATGTGGCATGCAACATACCCAAGTGCAAGACTGTACTAGATGCGGCTTTCAGACTTCTGAGGATACTATTGAACCTGACACTTTGATACTAAGTTTGTAACGCCCCGAATCTGGTACACAAAATGCTACACAGTGCTCATGACCCTAAAGGACCATACGCTAACCCATGACTGATATCTTTACCTTTACACTATATGATATACTAAATATAATATAAAAATAGAGGCTAAAAGTCCATAAGGTTAAAAACTATATGACTGATAAAATATAACATCTGAGTGGGGTAATAAAGAACCCAATACTAAAATACTGTCTCAACATACTGTAGTAAAAAAAACCTCTTAAACATAACTGTCTGGATAAGGAGTTGATGGGACATATCCCTAAATAACACCATCTTATTAATTTATTAATGAGATAATAATAAAATGATCATGTCCTCAAAAGAAAAAGAATCATTGCTAACTCTGACTGCTAAGACTAGAATGCTACCGATGCTCTGAAGCTCGTGCTTCTGAACCTATGGTATAAGAGACCATAGTGTAAATACGTCAGTACTTTGAATGTACTAGTATGCATAGAATGTAGGTAAATGTATGGGGTTCATAACATGAATACATAAATATGTCTTAACTATATATGATATTGTGATAACATAAACTTACTGATAACTAAAATGACTTATAACTAAATTTGATGACTGATATATAACTGATGGCATGAGTGGCTATATCTGAAAGTCCTGAATATAATGGAACTAGTTGAGTTTCGTACTGTTCTAAGTTTACTATAACTGACAGTCCTGAATTCTGTAAAACTAAGTTCAATTATTAAGACTAAATAACTATATCTGACAGTCCTGATTCTGTAATAGAAACTGTGGGAAGTATTTATCTAATCGACATGCCACTAATATGCCATTATGGTTGAGATGGGATCCAATCTGTAACCCCAATTGGAAGAGTGTCAATACCATGTCGCTGATATGGATAAGCTCTGAGTGACCCTCATATGACAGTGTCCACAAAAAAGAATGGTGGGCCCTTCATCTGACATTGCTTATCCACCTTATCAACCCTCATCAGACAATGGTGATCTCATACATTGTTCTGGAACACAAGGATGACTTCTAAGAGTCACACCCTCATCTGACAGTGTGTGTTCCCATTATTTGGTTCACTTGGTGCTAATTTCTACTCCCATATGAATAGACACTGATAATGGATTACTGAACTGAACTGGACCGCATTAACTAAGTTTTGTTGACTGGTAGAATAGTACTAAGATTACTGCATTACTGAGCTTTCCTGAGTCACATGACTGACTGAATTCTATGGATCATGGCTTGACTAAGGTTATCATGAAAAACTGACATGAAATCTAGGCACATGGCTATATTTTTTGGGTACAAGTATCCCCAGGACTCAATATAAGGAAACTGACAAAACATGACTTTCTTGAGTATAGGACCAATATCAACAATACATTATCCATTGGCTAATACATTTCATCAAATATTTGACATATATAACTTGTACAAGTATGGAGTTTTCATATTATCATACTAGTATGACACTTTTCCTTCACATATACATTTAATCAAACATGGGGGAGAGCATGCTATGGTTATACAATCATCAACCAATCTAATAATCAAGGATACATCAATCAACTTTTGAATTGAAGGGTTTATCATGAATACCGCATAATTCCTTACATAATAGATCAATTCTTATAAATAATAGTCTATAACATGGAACCAAACCAAACAATAACATGAACATCACTTTTCAATTCAATCAAATCATGAACATTTGTAAATATACAATTCTTTGATTTTGAAAAGATATTCTTGAGCTTCATCGGTGAAAGAGACCCATGAATCAACATATGTCATACCTTAGATTGTAAATCCATATAGATCCTTAAAGCGATTCTTGATCCTTTCCCTTAAATTTTTAAGATTAGGGTTTCCTGGCTTTGAGAATGTATGAAGAAATTGGGGGAAAATAGAGCAAATAATGATATCCTTAGGTCATGTAGGGTTAAATTTCATGTTTAAGGAAGAACTAAAATCTGGTGAAAAGATTCATTTAACCCGGGACACATCTTTTAAATTTTGTGAAAAATTTCTTGACATGGATCCCTGGCGCGGCGCTATCGCACCATGACACTAGAATTTGACAATTGGGAAATAGGGAAATGGTGCGATGCAGAACCATCACTTTACCACTTCGTTTGTGACCTAGAAGTTTGGAACGATGTGGATAAATCATCCTGGGACACTGGAAATAGGAAAATGTCCATTTTATCTTGTGGCGCAGCGTGCCACTGACCAATATGGCACTATCTTACGATGGGGACTTGAATTAGTCATAACTTGTTATCTGGTTATTGGATTTAGGTGAATATTATATTAATTGAAAGATTATTGAATTTCCCACATGACAAGAAGTGAAAATCCTGAAAATTACCCATGGAATAAACATCATTCAATTTAGAAGGTAATACTGGACATTCTTGAGATAAAATTAGTTAGAAAACTTTGGGGTATTATAATGACTGAACTATTGGAGCTTCAGACTTAGTATCTTTGCCTCGAACTAAATGATAAATGCACCCCTTCGATATCAAATTTCTACCCTAAAGGTAAGACGTGCAGTAACTCTTCTGAGACAGAATTTTCTTCCCAATAAAAAACTAGCTCATCGGGAAATGGAGATTTCACTATATGGGTGCGACAATCTATTAATTCATAACATGAATAGAGCTAATCCATGCATTGAATAACATCAAAATCTTTAATTTTTAACTCTATTAAGTCTGCTAGTATGATCTTATAAATGACACTGATAGGATATTTCTTATAGACTCATCCGACAATAACTGACTCACCCACTAGGGTGGAAACTAAGAAGGTCTTGGGATTTTTTTAGGATCAATCCTAGTATTTACGACAATCCAAGGATTTACATAAGATAGACGTGATCTGGGGTATAACAACACATAAACATCAAAAATAAAGACACGAAGCATACCAATAACAACATTTGGTGAACACTCCTTCTCCTGTTGAGATGGTAAAACATAGAACCAATTTTGGCGCTGACTACCACCAGTACTGGATAATACATCATGAGGAGGGACTAGGAGACCTGGTGGAGCTGGTGCGCTAGTATACTAATTCTGGGGACAAACATCCTTCTTTTCTTACGTTATATATGTATACTCTTTGATTTCGTGACCTAACTTGCCATATCAATAACAACCTTTTTTCCTATCAAACACTCACCAAGATGATTTCTACAACACTTTGCATATTTTTGATAACTGGGCCTTCCACCCACACTACTCTGAGACCTAGAAACAAAAGTCCTACTCCACTGCTCATGCTGGGTTCTGGGTGTAGGGGTACTGAGTGAAGATGGCACTGAAATAGATGAGTGACCCTGAATCTATGAATGATTTCCCTTTCCAGACCTTCATTGTCCATACACAAATTGTCCAGTTCTAACCTTCTTATTTCCGCTCTGTATCACCTTTAACTTCCCTGCCTCAGTCTATTGAGCATGAGTCATCAACTTAATAAAATCCATATCCCCAATAAGCATGGCAGTCCAACAAAATCCATATCCCCAATAAACATGGCAGTCCTACACTTCTTAACTACAAAACTATGCACTCCAATAACAAATTTACACATACAAGATCTAGGGTCATCTATCAACTCGAGAGAATACATAGACAACTGAGTGAACTTAAGGAAGTACTCTTTCACTATCATTAAGCCCTGCCGCAGGTTCATGAATTCCTTAATCCTAGATTCTCTCATTTCACGTGGAAAAAAACTATCTAAAACTTTTTCCTAAAATACCTACCGACTCATTGGAGTTGCATTCTCACCTCTACCATCCTTCCATATAACAACCCACGCATACAAAATATCCTTCAACCTATAGGATGCAAACTCTACACTTTTCTCCTCATTAACATACATAAATTAAGTGATCTTTCTCACCTAATCAATGTAGAGTTGTGGTCCTCACAACCTTTGGACCCAAAAACATGAGTGGATTCATTCTCACAATGTCGTGAATTTTGGCTGCAGCTAAATCAGTATTATTCTTAAGTGGGATTATATCCTAATGGTTGCCATGAACACTTGCAGTCACAACTTGGCCCAATGCCTAAAAGGCAACCCTAAATTCAACATAAGAAATATTCTTATTCTGAGGGTTAGCTTGCATTGGTGGTTGGTAACTATTTCTGCGTGCATTGGCTCAGTGAGGACTCATATTCTATCACGTAAAAGCATGAGTTAGAGCAAACTGAGACAACTATAAGCATGATAGATCATAAAAGAAAAAGATGATTCCTAACTCATCCCATAGCCTCTTGCTCATAAATGTGGTGCATCTTACAACCATTAGAAAGACTACGTAATGTGGCTTCCCTTAATACCTTAGAATTTTTAAACCTTAGGGTATGATACCAAGTTTGTAAAGCCTCGATAATGACACCTAGATGTCACACGATGTAAAAGACTATAAGTATCCCAAGCCAACCCTTTAAGCCTTCTAACAGGTTTGAAACTCATAAATAAGATAAACTTGACATATAGAATAATAACTAAATTAATGTCTTAACTGATAGTCTTGAACTTTGAAATCTCAAAACTAACACTTCATGTCTAAAATAGAAAATAGTTAGACAAGTTTTTCTTTTAACTAGAGAGCTACATGGACAAGCCCCAGCTGACTTAAACTAAATTGAAACAAAATGACTAAACCACTACATCCATATCAAATTCTAATAAAATGGGTCATCGAGCTATGATGACATAAAAAAAATGTGATCTAGGTAGAGATGCTCAAAATCAATCACGTTACTGGAACTGAGCATCAGGACCTACATTATAAGATAATGTAGCACATATACGTATATGTATATTAGTATTTCTAGAATGTATCAAGTATTTGGTGGTGAATGCATAAGTAAGACAATAATTCATTATCCATTTAAACTTGTAAAGACTACATGCTAAGTGTAAATGACTCACCTTGATCTTGAATTAAAAAAAATTTGTAAAATCATAAACATGTATAATTAAGCATAAGTATAAATTTGTTAGCTATGACACTTAGTTTCTACAAGATTTAATTTTATTTCTATTTAGGGAGTTTCTTCTAACTGATATACCCCATATAAGATATCACAGAGTCCAATGTCTTATCCAGGGATAGGAGAGCTCACACTACGGAAAGATGTCCTACCCTTGCCATCAGAATAGGTCCTTAACTTTTGTGATCACTATACTTAACATATATTGGGACTTTAGACCTACTATGGCACGAAGTTTTGGGGCATACAACCTTAGACTCATACCCAACTCGATGCTAAATACTACTCACATGCTGATATGCTTAAACTTTAAGAAATCCACCTTAAAATAGCATAAGGTTTTATAATAAAAAATAGTTATGCTTCACTATGCTTTAAATCATGACGGTATAAATAAGGTGGATTCCTTATCTTAGATTAGGAACAAAAGATATATTCTTGATTAAAATTGTGATACAAGCTTATCATAGAATACTTAAAAGTATAATCCTGTTGAAGTCTCAATACACAAACATAGGGCTTAAAACACATGTTTTAAATTCTTGTCAGTTTAAAATTACACTACATGCTTAGTAATAATCTTAAATACTTCAATAATAACATGTCGAGATAGTGCAATCTAATTCATAATATAAATCACGTAAGTTAAAAACATATATATAAACACTTCGTGATATACTAAAAGCTTTAAATCTAATGAAATCACATACTTCAAGAATATAGAAACTTGGGTATGAAAACTAATTCAAAAGAGGTGAATTAAATCTAAAAATCTAGAAATTTGGGCACAAGGGTATAAAGATATCATTGTTCATAACCCTACATACCTTAACTGATTAATTAGCAGTAGTTCTTAGTAGCTTTATTGAATATTGAACTACAATTTTGAAGATTCTAGGGTTTGATACCAAGAGAGGATTACTTTATTTTGAGAGAATTTGGGCAAAGAATGATCAATTTATCCTTTTGGGACCCTCAATATATTGTTATGGACTATTTGGGTAAAGGAAAAAGACCCAAATACCCATGGAAGATAAGAAATAGAAGTTGCAAACATAGGAGTATGCGATGGAGCTAGTTTCTCGGGCTCTAGTATGGTGCACTTGAGTGAGCACCACAGGATCCACTACGATGCACTACCAGGCACATCGCGAGATTATCTCGATGAGGCTACTGATTTGCCCTCCCCAACATGGTCTTGTGCTTATCCAAAATTTTCAAAACTCACCTGAGATGTACCTTTGACATACATGATCATGAATCAACTTTAAAATCAATATTACAAGGCCGAAAATGTTGAAAATAAAATCATCAAAGTTAAGGGGCTTTAGAAATGACTAAACCATAACACTTGGTTAAATTTTTTAAGTCTTGGACCCCTTTGACATGCAATAGTGAGTTGAATTGAGCATGAATTTTATGGGATCTTATAAGGTTGCAGTGGATAAGAAGTTACCTAGACCTATGACTCCAACCGATATTAGGAGCTTTTTTATTTTAGCCGGTTACAATAGGAGATTTGTCAAAACTTTATTGGCTATAGCTACCCCATTGACTTAGTTGACTAAAAGAAGATCAATTTCTTATTGTCAGATATGAACAAAGGTCGCTTTAAGAAGTTAAAGGATAAATTTACTTTTTATCTAGTTTTTGACACTGCTCGAGGGTAGAGATGGCTTCGTAGTGTATTCTAATACTTCTTGTTTTGGGATGGGTTATGTATTGATGCAACGTGGTAGGGTAGTTGCTTATTCTTCTGGGTAGTTTAAAGTTCATGAGAAGAACTACCCCTCTCATGACTTAGAGTTTTTAGTTGTGGTATTTGGCTGAAGATTTGGTGTTACTATCTAAATGTTGTTTATGTTGATATATTTTTTTATCATAAGAACCTGCAGTATGCGTACACATAGAATAAGCTAAATATCTGGCAAGGAAGGTTGCTTGAATTGCTGAAGGACTATAGTACGAGTCATCACTACCATCCTGGTAAAGCTAACATAGTTACTGATGCACTTAGCATGTTATCCATAGGGAGTCTGGCATGTGTGGGTGAGGATAATGGGGAATTGGTGAAGGAAATTAACCATTTTCCTAGTCTTCAAGTTCATCTCATAAACTTTAAAGGTGGTGGTATGTTTGTGCATCGAGTATCACAGTCATCTATTCTTTTAGAGATAAAGGAAAAGAAGATGTTGGATCTCGAATTGATGAATATTAAGATTAATGTAGGGCAGCGAAGGTTTGTCGACTTTGTGATTGGTGGTGAATTTTCTTTAATAAGGCATATGACTCTTCTGTCATTGTTAGTTTAAAAATATCACTTGTTTTAAAGAGAGATTATGATTCTTAAATGGTGGTTTTGAAAATCAAAATTGAGCTTTTTGTTGTATATGGTTGAGTATTGTTTACTCTTAGTTTAACTTGTGGTTATACATATTTTGATCATGGATTGCATATGTGGGTGCTTGGTAATTATCATTTAATGAATGGGTCAAGGGTAACCCTAAACTTAATTAGTTGTTCTATGATTTTGGTCTTGCTAATAACATGCCCTCAAGTTTTTATGAAATTGTCTAAGGGAAAGACATAGATAGATTACCATGGTATTTTGATCTAAGGCATTGGCCTCACGAATATGAATGGTTTAAAATGATTTTGTAAAGGCCTTTTTGGCCAAGTAATTGTCTAAATGGTAACATTTGTTTTTTAAGTTGTTAAATGTGTTTGAGTCCCTAAACATTAACAAGATTTATGCCTTTGTTAGATGAAGGGTTCAAGTCCCTAACTTTGAATTTAATAAGTGTCTTGGTTAAATAATGGGTTTGAGTCCCAAAGTAAAATTAATAATTCGGTAATTGATAATGGTAAAGACATGTTGAGTAGTTGCAAGTAGTATTGTTATGATGATACCAATGAAAATCCTTTGTTAATTATTAGATTAATGGTTGTGTATATGAAATGATGGTTTTAAATTGGGCTTAATAGTGGGATGTGTAGTCCAGTCATGAAAGTGGAGTCCAAAAAAGTTTGAAAATTGTGCTAGTCGGTTCAGGTGTCTTACGATTGGGTGGTTTGACTACCCTGAGGAACAAATGAAGAGAGGTTCGAGTACCTATAACTACATGTATTAATCCTAAGTCACCTTGATTATGTTGGGAGGTTTGAGTACCCTATATAGGAAAATATGATTATTGATGTACTATTGTTTATGCATCTTCATGCACTGTGGCCCTTATAACTAAGGGAAAGTTGGGATCATATAAGTTGTGGGTGCCTTCTTCTATGACATCAATGCTATAAAACCCAGGTTAATGATTTCAAAGTTACTCCTAATCTTGTTCCCTATCCTGTCATGGTATGTATATTTATATAAGAATCATTGGTTATGTGCATTCATTGATTGATTTTGAACTTTTGGCACTATTTTATCCTTATACTTGAGTTATAAGCTTGCACTCCAACCGCTAACCGTCGTCGACACTGTATCTCCACATGATTTCGGTATTAGTGATACTACACCTCCTACTCAGTGATTGGACTTCGGATCCACTTGTAATGAGTTGAAATGGTGAGCTTTCATACTTTGGAAGGCTCTATTTCATATTTTTTCTTTTTATGTTTTCATTTGGTCTAGTCTTGTACACCAATTTTTACTATGGACAAGGGTATGTACCAATCGAATATTGTTTTACTTATGGATAGATGCTTTGTGGAACTACTATAGGATGGTATGAGCGGTGTCGGCATTGGTGTCAGCCTTGTCATTGGTATAGGTATTATGGCTGATACTGTTTGACTATATATATGATTGTACTATCCTACTATGTTTTGGACTTGGACATTGTTAATATTTTAGGTTTGTTATTGTTGTTGGTTTGACATTGGATGGATAGACTTGTTCGAGTTTATCACGGTAGTGAACCTATCCCAAAGTCTTTTGAGTTACAAAATACTCTATCTTGTTATATTTTTCGAATTCATCCAACAACGGTTATGTGATTGGTTGGTCGGTTTGGGAAACAGGGTGGCCTCCTGTCTTTGTTGGGCTTGAGATGCCCATTACAACCAGTCCTGGTTCAGGTCATGTCCATACTTATAGGGCATCATCATAATATCAATATATCCTTCGGGTATCATCAAAATATTCAATATATCCTCCAAACTTACCAGGCATGATCATATCATCAATATATAACCTCTGGACTTACCAGGCATCATCATATCATCAATATATATCCTCCAAACATAGCGAGGATCATTATATCATCAATACATCCTGCGCACTTATCGAGCATCATCTTATCATTAGTATATTCTCCAGACTTATGGGGTATCTTCATATTATAAATATTCACCATATAATTAATATTCAAAATAAAACCAATATTTATCATAACATCAGTATTCATCATAACATCAATATATATGTGCAATCAAATCTATAATAAATGCAAGCCCTACGAGGGTTGGGTTAAAGAGACATAAGGAAAGAGATACCTTCATACCTTATTATTATTTATCAACACAATATATTATTAGGAGCATGAACAAGTACATTTATATGTTATGAACACTCAATACATTACAGGGCGCAACATAGTCATTAGCATTTTAAATCACAAACCATAGTTTATCTTGTAAAGTACCTCTTCATTAGCATGAATTACATTATTAGCACAAGAGGATCGTTAGCACAAACTTTAGTTTATTCACTAGGGTTGAAAAAAATATGAGTAATAGCATAATACAAGACCCATGTGGTTATTTAGTCAATGATTTAATTGATAGAATATTCATGGTTTCAATCTATCAGACAATTCATTATCATTAGAGTACTATCAATAATCTAGCAACCAATCATGCACACCATTTGCAACACCAATATCATAAAAAAACCATTTACCTATGGTATTCATCATATTACCCAAGGCATATTATTTGTGTTTAACAAGTATCTAGATCACTTATGAAAATACATAGTCCAAGATTAAGGTGGTTCTAAACCCCTTTCTAACCACCCCAATTCGTCATCAAGTCTAACTTTTACCCGAAACTAAGCTAAGCAATCTAAATCATGTCTTAAAGGTTTATCAGTCCACACTAGTCCTATGGTGACATCATTCCTCGAGTATTTCTCTTATTCCACCCAAGATACCAGTTAAATATCCACAACTAAGCTTAACTTATTATTTTATATGAGTGACAAGGTCACTCCAATCTAACTAGAGGAACTAGAGCATTCTCATGTTATTCATGAGATAGCAAGTCCAACTTACCAAGGTTCTAGACTCTAAGTCAAGTACCATACTTTATGAGTTCAATAGCTTAATAGTTCAACTAATCCCATCATTATCATCTACCACATAAAAACCTAACCCCCTCCAACTTGGCAGGGTATCAAATTTATAATATAATAAAGCTCAATCTAATAATTTTTAGGCCTAACATACCTCGAATCCAAATATAACTCACAAACCAAAAACCTTCAAATTCTCTTTCCTTGAAGCTTATTCAATAAGATAAGCTATAAAAAACACAATTTATGCATTATTATGAGAATATCAAAATCTATATTGAACCACTATGCGTCGAGTCCAAAACCACACAAAAAACCCTCAAGTTTGTCCCATATACGAAAAATGAGTTTCCAAGACCAAACCATTGTTCAAATACCATAAAGGAGTTATATGCCTCAAGAAATTGGTGCCAATCAATCATATTTGGGCTAAAGTCAAGACTTAATCCATTTGGGGTTTAGGTCAAATAATCACGAATTCAACACTAATAATGAAGGATTCATACCTTAGATTCGATGTTAATCATGAATATTCATGTTATTCAAGCTCCCAATAAATACCCACGAATCAATTTGTGGACTACACCACCTATTAAGGTTTATGGAAATCAAAGCAAAAGGGAAAATGGCAAATTATAAACTAAAAAGGAATTTAAATACCTCTTCCTAGGCTATCAAATCATGCAATACTAAGGAACCAATCAACGATTGTTGTATTCTGATCACGATACAGCTTTCGTAATTGCGGTACTCTTGCTGCACAAGATGATAGCTTATTCCAAGATTTGGTCAATGCCGCTTAATACATCCGGATCATAATATGAGCAAACAAAAAATGAAAATACAGTGATTTCTCCATCTCAAATGAATTAGTGAAGTTGGATTTTCCATTCGACATTATTTTAACCAAATATATGCCCCATACCAGAATTCCAATTTATCAACTTTCTGACCAATAGGTCAAAATTAGTTTGGGTGTAGCAGGACACAAATCAAAGGTCTACCTATCCTAAAATTTATATTTCAGAGTTGTTGGCTTAGTCAGGATTTGCATTTGATATCATTTTATTGATGTTTTTGCTCAGTGACTATTTGGAACCATCAAAGACTTCTAAATATGGAAATCGTTATAAAAACAAATGACATGGCTGGTGACTAAACTATCAGTTACAACAGGTTTTAAATGATTTGGGGAAACAATGGAAAAGCTACAATATTGAAAGCAGAGTGCCAAAAAATAACCTGAAGGGTCATTACAACATTATCATTATGGTGTTCATTGTGAGATAAACATAGATCCACGTATGCTTCAAAATTATATAACCAAGAGAGAGCTTAATTCTAGGAAACTTAGATGGATGAAGTCTCTTAAGGATTATGACATCTCCCTCCTATACTATTTGGGCAAGGTGAACATGGTAGTATATTCCTTGATCTTAAAAGAAATAAGTATAATTAGTTTGCCTTATATTTAGTTACTTAAAGGCCATTGGAATGGGACGTCCAGTCCTTAGCTAGTTTGATTGTGCGACTTGATATTTCTGACCCCTAGAGGATTCTTGCTTGTGTTATAGTTAGGTCTACCTTACTTGAAAAACTTTGGAGTCACCAATTTAAAGATAATAGGCTATGTTTTATCTGTGATCGAGTGTTGAGTGTTGAGTTCAAGAGGGCTACAATAGATTCTGAGGTTATTTTTATATAAGATGGTTGCATTTATGTTCTAAGGGTTTCCAACTTGATTCAATCGATATTTCTTGTGGCTCATATCTTTAAATATTCTATTAACCCTGGTACGTCTAAGATGTATAGATATTTGAGGGAACATCATTGGTGGAGCAACATAAAATAAGATATGGTAGACTTTGTAGCTCCTTTCCTATGTTGTTAGCAGGTGACAGCCGAGCATTTGAGATTGTGTGGCTTTATACAAAGGTTTCCTATTGATGAGTGGAAGTTGAACTAGATAACCATGGATATTTATAGAGGTTTTCCTTAAAACTCACATGGTTCTGATGGTATTTGGGTTAATATGGATTATTTGAAAAAGTTGGCACACTTTATCTTTATTCAGCTGTACATCGGTGCCATGAGGTTATCTCATATCTATGTTTATAAGAAAGTTTGCTTTCATGGAGTGACAATATTTATCATTTTAGACCAAGGTTCGGTATCAACTTCTACATTCTAGAGAGATATTTATGAGAATCTATGTAGTCAAATAGATCTTGACACAGTCTTCCACCCACAAATTAATGGGCAGTTAGAATAGACTATCCATATTCTTAAGGATATGCTCTGATCCTATGTTATGGATTTTGGAGATTAGCGGGAGTTATAGTTAGTGTTGTTGGAGTGTCATGACCCAATTTCTAAGGTAACGATGGCACCTATTATAACCCACCTTTCGACAAGCTATCCCCTTGATTTGAAACTACAAGTATTGAACTACCAAGAGAATAAATAGAAGAATGTGGAATACATGTAATAAAAGACTAGCATACATAAGATAATCCCAAAACCTAGATGAATCTATACAAAAACTGCCATTAACAAGGATACAAATGAGGTACTAATTGAATATCAGATAAAACTATCTCTAAATACAACATAAAGACTAGTCTTGTAAATGATAGGGAGAATAGTAATACTCTGAGCACCAACATCTCACCATGTGTCTCCGAACCATAGTTGCTCAGCATAACACTCACAATAATGTTGATAACTCATACTAAGATCTATAGGCTGTAGAAGTATAGCATGAGTACAAAACACATGCTACTTTTTAGGGAACTTCTGACTTAGATCCAAAGAGAAAGCAATTATACATAACATATGATTAGAAAGATAAACTACAGCTAAATATCCAATAATCTGCATAATATAGTTAATGAGTTAAAATGGATAAGCTATCTCATTCATGTCTAAAAAACTAACATTATAAGGATAAGAAGGCATTAAGGATGAATTATGGCATTATAGGCATACTGATAATGCTCAAATTACACGTCCATTTAGTACAAGGAGGTCATCATCAATATATATACCCAACATTGGAGTCGGGGTCGAATCAATAGGGGAACAATATGATTGGTGATTAAACTAGTTTGAAACTATAGCTACAAGTTGAATTCACACAAATGATACAAAAAGATAAAAAGGGGGTTTTTGATAATCAGCAAGTAATTGTTGGTCACTTTAATTTTAGTGTTTGTAATCAAGAGTATGGAAAACCAAGAATTATGTTCACTAGGGGTTTTGGTACTTGATAGATGCTAGTAGTTGTTCAAGATTCTCATAGTAGGTAGGACAACAGGTTATCTTTATCGAAGTTATGCCTAAATATCTCTTGACCTACTTATGTATTTAATTTCCTAGTCCACTCGGACTTAGGGAATTTATATTTATTAACCAGATCTCACTTCAGGTTAATCAACGTTGTTACAACATTGATTATTATATGGAAGTTTAGTGTTTCCAAGTCCTGTTGATAATTCACTTCCCACTATATTTGATTTCTTTCTCAAGCAAATCAAAGTAGGTGTAATCTATCCCCTGCAACCAATAGATGATAATTAAAACCTCAAAATTATCAAGGAGTCATATTACCTTTCAAATCTTAAACACTTAGCACCTTATCAAGACTTAACCCTAGATCCCACAATTCAGGTTAAAGAGATTTAGCCACTCATAATGTAATAATCGATACAAAAAGTTGAATTCATAATTTACAACATTAACATAAAGTAAGATGAAGAGCAACGAGTATTTCTCAGATTAGATCAAAGTAGAAATCCCAAAGTAATCATTAAAATTTCTTCAAAGTAATTGCTTTTTCAAGCCAAGAAACTAGAGAGAGAAAATAAAAAAAATATGTGCCTCAAACTTAGGTTAGGGAACCCCTTAGAAAACCCTAAGCAATGCATTAAATAGTTCACCCTAATTATGGAAACAAGATAATAAAGTTAAGCAATTCCTCGGATAGATGACCACATCCGTGATGCCTTATCAGGACGCTGATGAATTATCACAAATGTCATCAACTACTCTTTGCTTTTGCTATTCGTTGCCTTTGGCTGATGATGTTTTCCATGACCTATCAGCTCCTTGGTGACTTATCATGAATGTCATCGCGTCTCAACCTTATCTCTTATGTCCTACCTTAGGCTGCCACTAATTTTGATAACCTATCAGCTCCTTCACGGTTTATCACAAAATGTCATCACAACTCTCAACTCAGGTCCATTCTCTGTCTAAGGCTGATAATGAAGTTGATAACTTATCATAGGACTGACGACTTATCTATATCATCTCAAACATCTTCACCATCTCTAAGGTCAGTCAATAAAGGAACAACTGTTTATATTTTTAAAGAACAACAATGCAACACACAGGAATCAAGATATGGCACCAACTCAGCAACACAACAATGTATGCATCAAGTTTACACTATCCAAACAACTCAGTAACTAGCGATGTAACCAGTGTGCCCTCACTACATTGAAATCCCCCTTTTCTAATATCAGACATTACATATATAACCATGGGGACAATCATAAGACACTCACTCTCAGAATGAAGTTCCAATCAATGTATGTGGAATACCATAGGGTTTCCCTTATTTTCATTACCCAGATTGTCAGACAAGTCAGCTAGGATCACTATAGGTCTTCTCTTTAGGTTGTAATGTAGGCTAGGGGCTGGTATGATACTCAATGGTATTTAAAGTGACTAAGCCTCCTTGATATTACACTATCTTTTTAGGGTTTCACTCATTAGCCTTTTTTACTCTTCACTTTTATTGATCACACATATTTACGCTGGGTGCGGTCTTTTCCACAATCACTTATTCTTTTTCCTAATTTTTCTTTTTCTTGCTCTTTTCCTCCGCACCCAGCTTTTTATTCTTTTCTTTTATGCTACTTTTCTTCATATTCATTTTGTATCATGCACCCCTATGATAGCCATCCTCAACTTAGGCCATTTGCCTAAGTCAAGGTGCATAGTATCCAAAGAGGGCCAGGGCCAAAATAGGTTCATTGCTATCTAAATGTGAAGGAGATAGATGTCATAAAAAATAGGCTAATCATGCTTAAAATCGGGATCAAGGGTTATTATACACACAGGGAACGTTATTTAGGCTAAAAGTGAGCTAATATCAAAACGGTCAATGGTCCTTTCCTAGCCCCTATCCTTCAACCAAGGTAAGACTAACTGGTCAAGTTCTGTATTTAAAGATACAACGGGAACTAAGTAGTATCTCACACACACCTGGAACAAAGGTACATATAAGCTACTACCCTTTAGTTCATGAAATTGTTTAGCAATGGTTATCATGTTACTAGAACTAATACCTTACAAAGATGAACAATGGTCACAATTAGATGCAAATCACACAGTTAAAGAATTCGACCACTTGAGATGTATTCACAAAATAATAAACTGCCTCAAGTACTTGTATTTATCCTAGTCAACTTCAAAATGTTACAACAAATCATAATACACCTAAACATGCCAGCTCTACTAGGAACAAGACTCCGAGGAAAAAAGGCACAACAAAAAATACCACAAAAGAACATTAACACCCAGAAGTAGCCCGACCATCAACTTAAAATCATGCAATATCCCGAATGTATCAAACAAAAACAAAAGAGTTAAAAACATACCTGTGGCACCATGGCTGCGGAGATCTGATGTCAATCATATAATATGAATACAAATAACAAAATACCTTGGGTTTCCTCCCAAACAGCTCCTGATTTAATGTTGCGGGATGAACCAACTCAGCTTTTTCCTCCACCTTGAGGATATGAATTTCACCCCTAACTTAGAGTTCATCTTCTTACCTCGATCCTCAAAAATGGCGCTATTTTTCATAACGCTCAACTTACACGTCAATTTAGTGCAAGGAGGTCATCATCAATATATTTACCCAAATTTAGAGTCAGGGTCGAATCGACAAAAAACAATATGAGTGGCGATTAAACTAGTTTGAAACTGTAGCAACAAGTTGAATTAAAACAAATGATATGAAAAGATAAAAGGGGGTTTTTGATGATCAGCAAATAATTGTTGGTCACTTTAGTTTCAGTGTTTGTAATCAATAGTTTACGGAACATAAAGAATTATGTTCACTAGGGGTTTTGGTACATGACAGATGCAAATAGTGGTTCAAGATTCTCACAGTAGGTAGGACAACAGGTTATCTTTATCAAAGTTATGCCTAAATGTCTCTCGACCTACTTAAGCATTTAATTTCCTAATTCTCTCTAACTTAGGAAATTTATATTTATTAACCAGACTTCACCTTAGTTTTATAAACCTTGTTACAGCGTTGATTATTAAATGAAAGTTCAGTGTTTCCAAGTCCCTGTTGATAATTCACTTCCAGCTATATTTGATTTCTTTCTCAAGCAAATAAAAGCAGGTGTTATCTATCATTTACAACCAATAGAAGATAATTAAAATTTCTAAATTATCAAGGAGTCTTATTGACTTTTGAATCTTGAACACTTAGCACCTTATCAAGACTTAACCCTAGATCCCATAATTCAGGTTTACAAGATTTAGCCACTCATAATGTAATAATCGATACGACAAGTTGAATTCATAATTTGAAAGATGAACTTATAGTAAGATGAATAACAATGAGTGTTTCTCAGATTAGATCATAGTAGAAATACCAAAGTAATGATGAAAATCTCTTTAAAGTGATTGTTTTTTCAAGCCAAGAATCTAGATAGAGAAAATACAAAAAGATAAGTATTTGTAACTTAGGTTCTAGAACCACTTAGAAAACCCTAAATATTTCTTCTAATAGTTCACCCTAATTATGGAAACAAAATAATAAAGTTTAGCAATTCCTTGGACAGGTGATGCCATTCGTGATGCCCTATCAGAAGGCTGACGACTTATCAGAAATGTCGCCAGCTTCTCTTTTATTTTGTTATTTGCTGCCTTAGGTTGACGATGGTTTTGATGACCTATCATCTCCTTGACGACTTATCATCAGTGTCGTCAAATCTCTACCTCAGCTCTTATCTTCTGCCTTACGCTGATGCTAATTTTGATGACCTATCAGCTCTTTGATGGCTTATCACAAAATGTTGTCACAACTCTCAACTCAGGTCCATTCTCTGTCAAAGTCTAATGATGAAGCTGATAAGTTATCACAGGTCTGATGACTTATCAGGAATGTCATCAGTCATACTTCTCTTCTTTTCTCTTCAGATTTGAACTTTTTTTCTTCCATCCTTATTGGTTCTCTAGCATCTTATCTTCTACTGCAAAATCGAAGATAAAACAATCAAAACTGAAAAAAATTGCTTTAGACGATACAATTATTCTCAGTTAAAAGCCTAAAATATGTTAGCATCAGCTCACACATCAAATACTCAGGAACCTCAATATTATACCTTATATCGCTGACCAATATAAGAGAAAACTGGCAAAAGAAGGATGTATAAACCTATACTAGGTGAAGGAATAAATATAAAATAAGAATAAAATAAGGAAAAATAGGATATACGGTTATACGTTAATTACTTATATATACATAGAAGTATATAAAAATTAGGACAACTCATAGTATAACCTAAGTCATCATAATACAATCTTCAGGCCTCACAATCATAGTGAAAGCTAGTGGTAATATTATTAAGATTTCTAATACATAATCTAGGCATGATCTAACTATCAATATGAAAAGATAGTAAAGAAATGAATTAGAAAATCATAATCTAAAACCATACTAACTAAACAATGGATAATTATGCATATAAATATAATCGAAAAGTAATAGAGGAATAATCGAACCTCAAATTGCAATACCAACCCAATAATCAACTTGTTACATACTAATCATAATAGCAATGATAGTCAAACTCTAAGGTAATAATAACAACATAAGAAACCATCTAATTCACTTACACAATGAGTAACCGAACATTTCATAAATAGCCACTGCCACAGGCTCAAAAGGTTCAATCAAGACCCTAACAAACAATTGTCCTAGACCATTCCTGTGCAACCCGCCATAAGGCTACTAGATACAAACACCATGCAACATATTACAAGTAGCATGCATACCTATACCTATGAAACCCCCATATGGTTTATAGATATAGGCATATACTGGTGATAGGCAATTCATATGAATGAATTAATACGAGGTGAATCAAAAATATCTGAACCATCATATCATCATTAATATTATAATCAATATTCAGAATCAAGCAAGTAGAACTGTATATATAAATAATATTGATATTATAATTAATATTCTCATCATCATCAACATTATCATCACCCACTGGACTTAATGCAAAACTCATATCATCAACATCATCTTTAATCACATAACTTGAATGGGTATGCATATATATACCATCAACTATGAATTAAGTACCAGTTTTACATATGTATATGCATATAACTGGATAGCTAAAATCATTACTAAATGTGTGTATATTCTTAAATCAATTGTCTGGGGTATTTCGACACTAAATTATCATAGGAATGTCTAAAGGGTCAGAATCTCTCTCGATCTGGGTAAATGATAGTAGTAAAGCAGTGGCACGAAATTTACCTCAACCAAAGCTTTAAAATGACTGGCATGATGCTTAATGGCTTTTGGTGTGATTTGTCTGAGGTTAGGATTTTTAGTAGCCTGAAAAGACTTATAGTTGACAGTAGTTAATATTTTTTTATCCATGCATCTTATGGAAAAACGGACAATGCCAGTAGATCTTAAACATCAATTCTAGGGTGGTACCATGGTATGTGTGGTTTTATGGTTTTTATATCTTATTTTGATCCTTTGTTAAGAAAATTGTGAAACCGGATTTCGATGGTCAACTTTGTGAAAATAGCGTAGAATGTTGAATTTAGGTTACAAGCAAAGTTGGTTCAATTTTGTGGCTATTAGATACCATTTTGATCCTTGGTTTCTAAATAGTGTAAATAGGGTCCCAGCTGTCAATATTATGATAATGATATTTTTTTTTTAAATTCTAGTTATTTCATTAGATTCGAAATGTATTTTACAATCAAATTTCATTATTCAATTATTTTTATAGTGTTCGAATAAGTTTAAGGGTCATAAATAAGTTTTCTAATTTCTAGTGTTGGTGTTATTGTGTATGAAAACATTAGGTCATGTAAGTGAAATTCTTACCCTTTGACTAGGTCACTTAAGTGATCAAAGTGTTATGTAAGAGATCATCGTTGAGTATAAGATCCCTAATTCATATTTTTGATATTTTGGAAACTAGGAATCTCTAATTTTTATAATTTTTGATGCGCTTTTCTTGTAGAGGCATTGTCTTTCAATTGATAAGTATATTTTCCCTATTTTCCAAGATTTTATATTTTATGTTACATGCTTTCTGCCCAAGTTGAGAATCAAATCATATTTTTACCATTTTTGAGGGTTGGGAGCTTGGATTTTGAGGATTCTAAGGGGGTTTTTGAGATTTCATCCATGGTTATGTTTCTAATCTTATAATAATCATTTTCTCTCTATTTTTATCATCAAAACAACTTTAAATTCTTGATTTTTAAAATGAATTTTGGGGTTTTTGTCGATAAAGCTTAAAAATAATTTTTCTAGACTATGAACCATGTTTTTCACTCATTTTTGCATGGGATTTTTTCTATAGACTTCTATGTGTGTGGGAAACATGTTTCTAAAATATAACAATGATTTTAACCTTCAGAAAATTTATTTTGGTGGTTCATTTTAACACCGACTAAAAAATGAGCAATATGGGTATCATTGGCTTTCTTTTGATACGTAGATTTTGTATTTGTATATTTTCGTTGATTCTGGGTTTATTCATAAAGGGAGAACTCTATATTTAAGGCTTTTTAGACTATTTTTTGGCATTTTATATAGGTAATGGCTTTACTTTCTTCAAACTGGGTTGGGTAGTTAATAATAATGTAAAATCATGCTATAGGTCCAAGGTTGTATCATGGAAAATGTTTTTAGTTGATTTATGTGCCAGCGTAGGGGAATATGTAGATAATATTTTTGTGATTTTTGTGACATTATTGGGTTTTGTTTGACTACATGGTGTCTTACATTATGTTGTTGGCTTGAAATTTACATGCAATATTTTAGTTACCCTCTTTTATATAGGAAAAACCTTAGATTTTAGGATTTATGTCATATCAATGGCCTTGTCTTCCATGTTATATTTTTAAGAGTAATTTAGATAATGGATGGTTGGTTGATTTCAGTGGATTTTTCTCACATAGATGGAATAGGGGTTATATATTGGATATTCTTATTTTTGTTGGTTTTGAGCATTACATACTCATTTTATATTCATTCATAAAATATTGAAACAACTGTGGAAATACTTGAAACACTGGTTTTTCTTACAAAAAATGTGATATCTTTAAAAACCGGTTTTTGATGTATGTGTTGAAGAGGAATTATGGATATTGGTATTTGATATTAGTTTTATATGGGTTTACGAACTCCACATATGTTTTAAATCGTGAAGCTTTATCTCTGTAGGCATACAGAGATTGTATAATGACCTCATGAATCGCTCATCCTCATCATCTTCATTGCTCTTCATATATTATGCTTATGTAGTGATTGTCTTTCTATCTTCTAGTTGAAATTTGTCCATTTATTCTATTTTCCACTACTTGTATTTGATGTATGTGTATATTTGTTATTCTTTCCACTACATGTATTTGTTATATGTGTATATATGAGAACTGCTAGGGAAGATAATGTAGACTACTATTTGGGACATTCTCTCATATGAGGTGATCTATCCTTAGTTTGTGTTTATACTCTTTATTTTCTACTTTACTACCTATTGAGTACAAGTGGATTTTACTCATCTCTACTATGCCCATTTTAAAGATCTAGGTATGAGTGTGCCACATGAATAACTAATTTTAAGAAACTTTTGGAGTATTCAACATATCAGATGTCATGTACTTTAGAAGTTGGCCTACTACCTCATCCTATCTGTTACATGTATTTTGTATTCTGAGATATGGTTTTGATTCTTTTGTTGACTATTATTGTATTTTTTGACATTCAAGATGAATTTTGTAGTTCTTACCCTAAGAGACTAGATTTTTTATTTTAGTTAGGTATCTTTGAATATATTTTAATATTATTATGTTTGTATGGCTTGTCTTTACTCAAGAGGCCTGTCTTGGGTTTTGGTATTGATTTTCTGTGTTATATCAATTTGAGTGATACGCTTACTAGTCAAGACTTGCCACAACAAGTGTCATCATGACCCTTATATGGGTTTATGACAAGTTTGTATCAGAGAAACAAGGTTCATTGGTCTCAATAGTGTAAGAACGAGGTGTATATAGAGTCTCGCAGATTGGTACACAAATGTTTTGATCTATCTTTTGGAGGCTACAAGATGAATTTAGGAAACTTCACTTATTTTATACCTTATCATGAGCGTACATACATACCTTGAATTCTAAATCGTATTTCACTTATTAATTCATAAATGCAAGTAATGTTCTTTTGGTTTTGAGTGCGGAACCTTCAATGTTATCAACATCTGCTTATAATACTCCAATGTCTTTGAGTGTAGTTCCTTTTTTAGCTGGTGAATCTGAATATAGTGTTTATAGATTTAAAATTTCAACCTTGTTCTATTATGACTCATCAAATAGGTTCTTAGATAGGATGATTTACCATGCCTTCTCTTGTTGTGAGTAAAATTTTGTCTTCTGAGGATCAGAAGAGGTTTTGAGTGATACCTTCATTAGGTTCCTCCTTGGTTCAATGGTTCTATATTTGAGAATGAGTTTGAGTTCTTCATAGATTTTAGGGTCAGGTTGCATGACCTTGGTTTTCTTGAGTTGCGTAAGGTTTCATAAACTACTTACCTATTGAGAGATGCAACTAAAAACTAGTGGAGATCACTTGTTAGTTGCAGACCTGTTAATTCTCTATGGATGACTTGGGATTTGTTCGTTGAGGTCTTTTTGAAAAAGATTGATCCTTATAGTTTGAGGGATTAGAGGAAAGATATGCTTGGTTGCTTAAAGAAGGGCTCCATAGTATTATGGAGTATGAAAAACATTTCCCTGCATTGTCTAGAAATTTTACCCTAGTATTTCCATCGAGTCAAAAAAAAATTGGATGTTTATGAAGGGGATTAAATATTTCTCTTCAGCTACTATTACTCAGATGGTAGTGTATCAAACATGTTTTAGAGTATTAAGGATCATCTAATAATGTCTAAGTCTATTCTTTGAGTATCTCAAGGAGACACTATGAATGTGTGTTGTCAAGGCATCTTTTGTGGTCACACTTCTTGAGAAAGAGATTCTAGATGTTTTTTTGGGTATCATGGTAGACTCCAACATATAGCTTTATTGAGTTTTGGTACTGGGTCTTCTGGTTCAACATTTTGGGTTATAAGTCTACTAGTTAGTCTTTTGTCTTGACAATATACATATCTACCTTTGTAGGAGCCTCATTAGTGGTGGATCAGTTATATCGACCATGCTTTATGACTTTTGCTACCTTGGGAATTGGGTAGATTTTTTCCTCTTTGATATGGTAGATTTTAATGCCATCTTGTGTATTGATTGGTTGATTCCTTACCATGTTATCTTAGATTATTATACTAAGATTATCGCTTTAGCTCTGTCAGTGTGGGAAGGATAGCTCTTAATAGTGCATTTCATTTGTGTCCTAAGAAAGTTTTATCCTTTATTTTGGCTCATAATTTGTTTGAGAGGGGATGTTTGTCTTATTTTCTCATATTCATGATACTAGTGCTACTTCACATCCTTCTTTTGATTATATTTGTGTCGTCCATGATTTAGTTGATGTGTTCCCTACAAATTTACCTGTTATACCTCCAGATCATGATATTGACTTTTGTTTTGATGCTTAGATGGGCACCAAGACCATTTCTATTTATCCTTATAGCATTGCCCCAGCAAAGTTGTAAGAATAAAAAGATTATTTAGAAGAGTTATTGGATTAGGGATTTATCTAACCTTGCGTATTACCTTAGGGTCCACCTATCTTAATTTTGAAGAAGAATGATGGGTCTATCTATGTGCATAGTAGTTAAACAAGGTGATGGTTAAGAATAATTATCTTTTTCCTTTTACTGATGTTTTATTTGATCTGCTTAAAGATTCTTTGGTATTTTCAAGATTTATTTAAGGTCTAGTTATCACCAACTAGGGATTAGAGCTTTGGACATTTTGAAGATAGCCTTTCAAACTTACTCGAGTCATTATAAGATTTTAGTCATGGCTTTTGGATTTAACAATGCCCTAGCCTCATTGATGGAGTTGATGAACCAAGTATTTCAATCGTATCTCGACTCTTTTGTATTGAATTTACATATGATATCTATTTCTAAGAGTGAGGCCAATCATGAAGAGAATTTAGGGATTGTAATTCATTGATTGAGAGATGAGAAGTTGTATGCTACATCCTCCAAGTATGAGTTTTAGTTGGAGTCTATCTCTTTCTTAGGTCATATGGTGACTAAGGATGGTATTATTGTTGATTCAGCCAAGATTACAATGGTTTATTATTACTACATCACACATTGAGATTTAAATTTTTGTTGGCTTGGCAGGTTACTGTTCATGTTTTATTAAGGGTTTCTCATCTATTACAACTACATTGACCAAGTTAACTCAGAAGAACATTTTTTTAAGTAGTTTGATGCTTTTGATGTGAGCTTTCAAAAGCTCAAGGATTTATTGACATCAACTCCTATCTTGACTTTTCCCAAGGAGAGCATGGGTTTTACTATATTATGTGATACTTCAGGTGTTGGGTTAGCTATTGTGATAATGTAGGAGGATAATATGTTTCTTATTGGCTTAATCCCAATGAGAGGAATTACCCTACCTACGACTTTAAGTTGTCTGTAGTTGTTTTTCTTTGAAGTGGTGGTGGCACTACTTTTATGGAGTTTGTTATGAGATTTTCTCAGATCGTCATAGACTTTAGTACTTCCTCACCCAGTGAGATCCTAATATGAGATATGATCATTGTCCTGAGGTTCTCAATGATTATGACCGTAATATTCTTTAGGCCGAGTATTTAAGACCTTGTAGTTTCCTTCAGAGGTTGCCCATTCCCAAGTAGAAATAGGAATGGATCTTTATAGGCTTTATGACTTTGTTTCCTCATACTTCTTGTGGTTTTAATAGTGTTTAGGTTATTGCAGATCAGTTGACTAGATCTTTTTACTTTATATTGGTTCTATTTTTCTTCAGTACCAAGTGGTTGGCTAGTAGAGATAGTTCATCTTCATGGTGTGCTAGTTTCTATCATATCATACCGAGCTTTAGTGCTCACATCCCACCTTAGAAGACTTTTCAGGATTAATGGGTACCCAAATTGAACTTAGTACAACTTTTTACCCTATACTAATGGTCTATTGGAACAGACTTTTCAGGTTCTTGAGGATACTTTCTGCATATGTGTACTAGACTTTAACGATTAGTGGGAGCAACCTCTAGCTTTGGCAGAGTTTGCATAAAAGAATAGCTATCATTTAAGTGTTGAGATGTCTCCTTTTGATGATTTGTATCATAGGTGTTGTCACTCTGTAGTTGCTTAGTTGGAGATTTTTAAGATTAAACCTCGAGGTACGAACTTGCATCTTTAGTCTTTGAATACAATTCAGGTTATTCAGGATAAACTTTGAGCGAATTAGAATAGGAAAAAGTGCTAAGCAGATAATAGAGTTCGTGCCTTGAGATTTAATATTAGTGACCGTGCATTTCTTCCTGTGTCTCCCGTGAAGGGCGTTACGAAGTTTTTTAAGAGGGGAAAGCTGGGCCCCAAGTTTATTGGACCTTTTGAGATCCTTCAGACTATTTGGTTTGTATCTTGTGAGTTAGGATTGCCTCAAGATTTATTAGTTGTTCATCTAGTTTTTCATCTTTCTATGTTTAGGCATTACATTCCAGACGATCCTCGTGTAATTCTTTTGGATTCAGTCAATTTATATGAGTGGTTGTCTTTCTTGAGGAGCCTATCCCCATCAATGATAGAGATGTTACGCGATTACATTTTATAGTTATTCCTGTGGTTAAGGTCAACTCGCAGAATCAACCGATAGATGAGTCTAATTAGGAGGTTAAGTTTCAAATATGTAGTAGGTATCCCCAATATTTCGCTGGTTTAGGTATTTCTATTGCCTTTAGTTCGAGGACAAACCAAATATTTAGTGGTGGATGATGTAATATTTCAATTTTGGTAATTTTTTGAAGTATTCATTTCTATATGATTTTACCATTTTTTCCCCTCCCCGTTATTTCGTTGTGCTATTTATGCGGTGTGGGGATGATTGGCATGGTTCCTAATGCAATTCGGTGAGCTTTGTGGTTTCTAGTTGCTTAAAAAGCATTATAGTTGACTTTGGTCAACATATATTGATCTATGTGTCGGATGGAAAAGTGGACTACATCAGTAAATTCAAAATGTTGATTTTAGGTTTATAAAATGGTTGGTGTGGTTTTATGGATTTTATGTCTCATTTTTACTCTCGATTCAAACAATTTTGAAATCGGGTTTCGGGAGTAAACTTTGTGAAAACAATTTTTTTAAAAATCTAAATTGTCATTGGATTTAGAATGTTGAATTAGGATTAGTAGTGGGGTTGGTTTGAATTCAGGGATTTTAGATCCCATTTTCACCCTTGGTTAAAAATAGAGTAAATAGGGTCTTGGGGGTCAATTTTATGATAATGACATTTTACAAATCTTATTAAAAAGTACCAGACTTGTGAGGGACCTTGTCCCAAGAAGAGGAGAATGACTTATGATGAACCTAGTAGGGCTTATAATAGAAGAAAAGCAAATGACAAAATGCTGGAAAATACAAAAATAGGGTGACTGCTGATGCAAATTCAGAAATTATCAAAAAGGTCCAAGGGACTTTTCTGAACCAAAGAGTAAAACAAATGATGAACATAAGATGATGGTTACTAGTCTAACCAATGAAGATTTTGAGCTTGAATATCCTAAGATGACCTTACTTCTCCAAACATTCTCCCCAAATCCTTCATTTTTTCAACTTTTGTGGCTTTCTCCATGGGACATGAAATTTAATTCTTGGACTACAATGATACATATTCTGTTGAATATGAATGAGATCTTGACTTTGTGCTCTTGCCTTTGCGCTCTTTATTTGTTTCTTCTCTAAAAATAATCCTGATGTTAGTGTTGCCCCAATAGCTATAAGTTAGCTATCTTGTGCTACTATTACTCATAGTTTACTATTTTCACTTTTCAATGATGCGAAAAGGTGGAGTACTTATTTCATGTGGAATAGAACAGTTGTGATATGTGATGTGAAGAGACCAGGTACCATGTAATGTGCTATCCAAATGCTCTACATGAATTATGGTGCGCAATGGCAGGGGGAATCAAATGAAAGAATAATAGTGCACAGTTATTGGGGGAAGCAAATAATCTCAGTGGTTTTTGCAGCAAATGACAAAAAAAGACCAGGTCCCTATGTTGGATGATGGTGGAATCATGATGATAGGGGGAACATTCATCTTCATGGTGGTAATCAGACTGATTAAATGTGATGGATGTGCACAATTTTGTATGGTTTTCTTGTCATTATGAAAAATGAGGGATGTTGATATATGTAGTTTTGATAATGAGAAACTAACTTCAAGGGACCAGGTCCTTGAATGTGCACAGTACATTACAGCTGGCATATATGTCTACATACTTTTATCCACTTGTGTAGCAAAGTTGTAGGTGTTGCTTGTACTTAATAGGAGGCCTAATCCAACGAGATTTTATCTCTAATCATCATGCAACTATAAAAGGAAAATGAGTCTTCTTCATCAAATTGTTTTTTTCACAAATACAAAAAGTGAGAGGTAGCCAAAACCCCATTACAAAACTGCTCATGTTCTTTGTTGTGTATGTGTGCTAATATAGAAATTCTTCTTAAGTTATTTCTAATTTTCAAGTGAATTACTTATGATATAAGAGTAATGATCTTTTTTCTTTGAGTAGAGAGTTATTAGGTAGAGTTGCCTATGTTTTGATACAGATTAGAGTTAATTAGTGTAGAAGGTCGGTGGAAGAGCTATTAAGATCAGCTTGTAACAGAATTATTACAAGCAAAAGGAACCTAGAGCTAGGTTCATTAAAGGTTGTAATCAAGAGGTTTATTAGAGTGGATTTTCGAGGTCTTAGGAGGACAAGCCTTGGTTTTTACCTTCCTTGATCAAGGGGGGTTTTCATGTTAAAATCTTGTGTATTTACTCTTTCTACACTGTGTTTTTATTACTATTTACTCTATTGTCTTTTGGCTGTGATTGACTCTGAGTGACCTGGTCCCTCACTGTATGGTGCATAGATCAGGTCCTTCGAAATCATATTTTTTTACCAATATAAACTCATATGTCGCAGCTTTCTGTTCAATAGGTTAACATTCTCACTTAGTGCACTAAAGAATGCTAATTCACCATTAGCTACAAACTCTAAATCAGTGACATACATATTCTTGAACTGTTTGGCTTTGATTATTATCTTCCATACTTCAAGTTGAGGCCATTCACATTGCACAGATCTCCTATTACTTTATCTGGCGATCTTTCAATATTTCCCATGCCACGAATGTATCTTTTTTTATCATTTCCAAAAGAAAAACCTCCACCTTGAAGTGTCTTTGGAGAGAGAAATCAGTCAGTCTTTCCTATCATATACTTTGAACACCAACTATCCATTAACCAGTTCTGACTGCAATCCTTTCTCCCACTTGCAAACATAGTCATTTTCTAGATTTAGGAACCCGCTTATGTTTGAGTTCCTAGATGGAAGATAATTGTGTGATCAAATCACACTTGGCCACATCTAGGTAAAAGAGTTTTTCCTCACATTTTTCAAAGGCATGGAATCATTAGGATAATAATTTTCCAACTGGATGTATTTAGTACTGCTCAGTCTAGCCTTAAGCCAATATTGAAAGTTTTCCTTCTAGTCTCCATCTCTTCCCCAAAGAGTACATAGATGTTTATGGACCCTATTTCTAATACCATGAACAACATTCCTTTGACGCCGAAGTGATTGGTTTTGGTACTTTTATCCAAGCTATTTACCAATATTTATAGTTTGACTAGTTAAACTAGAAAGGATTTGAGAGGATGTGGTTCATTTTAATGATTTGTTAAGTTCTTCCTTTATACAGACCAAGTCCCTTTTTAATTCATCATTCTTATGAAGTGCAGTCATAATATGCTTTAGATAATCCCTCAACTTTTCCTCAAGATCAATTTTAAGCTATGAGGCCTCTTTATTCCCTTTACCATCAGAATCATCCACTTTAATCAGTCTATTTATTAAACTTACATTTTTCATATTTAAAATTAGTAAAAAGTTCCTCTATTTAAGAGATTTAGAAAGTTAAAGCAATTAATTAAATCTCTTATTTATGGACTTTCTCTTCAATAGATTTTTTCTCAGTAGTCTGTTCAGACATAGAATCAATCAACACATTTTCTTGGTTTTTTATCTTTCTAGAAGAGTAGTTATTTAAATTTTCCTTAATGTCAGAGAGAGTTACCTCATTTACTTCTTTATCTTAAGTGTTTTCCATGAGAGAAAACAAGTAATCATATAACTCCATACTCCTCCATAGCCAGCATAGACACATCTTCATCCTTCTAAGATTCATCAGATTTACTAGAGAATCTCCCTACACTGCTAGGGCCTTATTCAACGCATAGTCAGTTCCAACCTTTCTTCTTGATTTTTCAGGGACCTAGTCCCTGTACTTTCTTTTTTCACGTCCAATTATCAGATACTCCTGGTAATCTATTTAGTGCATTGTGCAATACTTAATAATATTCTCAAGACTTACACATTTGTGGAAAACTTTAATAGTTCCTCCCTTTTTGCTTATACTTTATCTTTTTTGAAACTGGACACTTTTCCTCACAACTCTAACTATCTTTTTTTCCAAAAAGGCAACATCAGTGTCTTTTTCACTTGAAGAAAATTTTAAAGTCTTCAATTCCAGAGATTTTTCCTTTTTTGCTACCTTCTTCTTTTGTCCTTGGTGCTTATTGAGCTCAATAGTCTTTAGATTACCTGATACGACACGAACCTGGGTGTGATCGTGCCGTGTATGTCAAGTCCAACCATGACAGGTAACCACCCCCAATACCCAAATCATTCTCTATCTCACATCCCGCGTTAGGTGAAATTCGAACATATATAAAGATAATGGAATATCAATTTAAAAGTATTATAGTATGTCCATAACCAAAACCATCTATTCACAAACAAAAATCTAACCACTACCAGTACCATTGCCAATGCCAACAACGATACTGACACCACCCATGCCCAAAGTAATCCAACAAAGCCTCTAATCTAAATCAAATAATATCCAGTCAGGACATGCCCCTGACAATAGCCAACACAAAGATAAAAGGAATAGTAAAGACAAAGAAATCCACAGCATGAAATGTGGTCTTTCGATGTATAGAAGATCACCTCTACAGTATGACTCAGAAGTTGTCCTCGAATCTAAAATTTATTTTGTAGGAGAAGTGAAAGTATTGCTGGATCCTACATCATATGGAAATACAACATTTGAAGCCGGTTAGGTGGGTGAACACTAGCATGTAATTCAGGGATAAAGATAAAGTAATGCCATTAATCCAAAACCAATCAAACCAGTGTACATAACCATACTAAAATACATATATACATATATACAATGACGGAATAGGGAACAAGGTTTAGCATGAATTTCAAACCCTTAACCTAGTTTGTGTAGATTTACCATCATAAGTACACGTACAGTCTATATGGGTCCAATTTTACACCCTGAACGGGCCTTAGTGCATATTATTCACGCGAACTGGCAATATTATAAATGGTTAGGGATTTCGTTGTACCTTTGCATAATATGATACATATATACATGTATACACTTTGAGGATTCCCTTGTACTCTACAAGAACACAGTCATCAATACAAACCCTTATGTCAGCAAACATGAGTTTTCAGTGTCCATACATCAGACTCATACCTGCACTGCTATTTATCACAACCCCCATTATTGCTCAATTAAAAGATTTACCACACAACCAAATGTATTGAATATAGTTTGCATTATTAAGTGGTATCTTTGTACCGAATATAGTTTGCAAAAAATGTCATTAGTCAAGACTTAGGGGATTCCCGTTTACCCCGCAGACTCAATTATTAAAAACACTTGGGGATTCATGTGTACCCCACAATGTTTTCATAAATTCATTCACTTAAAGGATTCCATTGTATCCTATAATGTTTTCAAAACCATCCAGAAACATTTTATCATTTATACCATTAATTAGTTTCAAGAAACTAACCAAGCCAAGTAATAACACATAAACCAAAATCGATTGTGTAAGAGGGTTGAGTTTATTACCAATTTCCATAACATGTCAATAATTTTGGGGATACCATTGTAGCCTAATTCCATCCACCATTCCTATGAATCCCAATGCATTTACCATCAATCAATTTGAACACAATAGTTCATAAATAACATGGAAGAAGCATTTAAACAATTTATATTGAAAACACTCATCCCAAGATTCAAAACCCAATATCAATAGTTCATGAATAACTCTTTAAATCACATCTATTTAAAAAATTGAAAATGAGGGAAGATTAACATGCCTGAAACACCAAGAAGTAAGTAGAGAAATCTTCTTTGGTAGCCTCAATTGGTTAATCTCTTGAAAACCATAAGTATCCTTGATTCTGAGGATTTGAGAGTGTTTGAGAATTTATATTATGTGTTTATGAGGTCTAAGGATAACCTAAAGAGGTTCAAGATAGGCAAAAAATGAAATTCCTAGAACGCCCTTAACTAAAAAGTTGGGAAAATGTCGTCTTTCACTATGAGTCAACCATTTACTCATAACCACTCATTAAAAATTATCACCATAAGTCATAACTAGGAAAGTTTTACCAAGCCCACAGATTGTCATCCATACGACTCAACCAACTCACCCATAATAAGACCCCATGACTCGTAATGTCTAATAATAGTCAATACAAAACTCAAATAGGTTTAACACTGAACATCCTACGATTTTATCCAACGACTCGTAACATATCCTTATGGCTCTTAGTGAGCCACTCGTAATTGGAGAAGAACCATGCCAAAAACATACATTATTTGGTTACGAATCTACCTAACAAAGCATTATGAGCCCTTCGGACAAGTGCCTTCAAGTTGTACCCATGACAAAAAATAAACACCATACACTAATCACCTTAAGACTAGGATCACCTGACCTATTAACACACCTATGACTCATGATTTCAAGTCGTAACAAAGATACTAAGCTCAATGCTTAAGAAATTTTCAAGGGCCAAAAGTCCAGGGTATTTAAATTATCCCCCACTTGGATCATTTATCCTCGAATGATATAACAAGGCATTTACAAGAAAAATTAAACCCCAAACATCACTACTCTTACCTTTAAGATAGAAAACAAAAATACCTAGGAATGTACAAAGTCTCTTTAACAAAAATAGAAAATAAAGATATTAAGATCTACACATACCTTAAACAAGATTTTCTAGAATATTGAATAGGAATAGATACGTGGACATCATCCACTCTTAGGCTTCACAAGTAACCTCTTCCACCTTGTGGTTCCTCAATAGAAATTTTACCAAAGCTACAACCTTTGTCAGTAACAGACAGACTTTCTGATCCTAGGTTTTATCCTAGAATTCTTCATTAGACAATGAATTCAAAATGCAATATCTTTGATAGCCACAATCGGGGATGGATCACCCGCACACTTCGTTAATATTGAAACATGGAACATTGGGTGAACGGAGCTTAAACTAGAGGGAAACTCCAATTCAAATGCAACATTACCAACCCTGTTCAAGACCAAGTACGAGTTGACATCCCGGGATTGATCTTTCCCTTCTTCCAAAACTGCATCGACCCCTTTATGGGAGATACTTTCAAGAACACTCTATCCCCAACATCAAACATTAACTCCCTATGACTTATGTATATTTAGTACTTTTGGTGACTTTGGACAGATTTAAGCCTATCCTGAATTACCTTTACCTTCTCCATTACTTGGTCAACAAAATTTGATCAAAATATCTCTGCCTCACCGACTTCGAACCACCCTATAGGAGATCTACATCTTCTAACATACAAAGCCTCAAATAGAGCCATCTGAATACTTTAGTGGTAGTTATTATCATACCTAAACTCTATTTGATACAAATGATCAACCCAACTACCATCATAATAATCATGCAAACTCAAAGCATAACTTTCAATATGTTAATAGTCGTTTCTGCTTGCCCATCAATTTGTGTGTGGAAAGTTGTACAAAGGCTCATTTTGGTCATCAAACCTTTCTTAAATGAATGCAAAAAGTGTGATGAGGATTGAGCACCACGATCTAACATTATTAAAACGGGTGGCCCATTCAACTTCACAATTTACTCAATGAACAATTTTGCATAATCTTCCACCAAAAACTTTATCCTCAAAAGCAAGAAGTGAGCAGAATTAGTCATCCTTTCTACGATGACCAAAATTGAATCAAACCAATTTTGAGACAAAGATATACCGATAAAAAGTCCATAGTAATCATTTTCCACTTCTACATAGGAAACACAATTTTTTTATACAACCCTCCGTGACGTAAATGCTAAACTTTTACTTTTTGTCAAACCATGAATTTAGCTATAAAACTAGCCATATCTCGCTTCATATTGTTCCCCTAATTTATTTCCTTAATGTCATAATACATTTTTGTTGAACTAGGATGAATGGCATAACGATACTTATGATCTTCGGCCAAGATCCTCTATCGTAATCCATTTACATTAGGAAAACATAATCTTCCTTGGCACCTCAAGGCACCATCTCCACTAATTTTGAGGGCTATTTACTTTTTGACCACCTACATCACCCTTGATTTTCATAAAAATAGGATCTAACACTTGCTTTTTTTCCTCATCACCAAGAGATAACTTTGCCACCTCTTGAACAAACAAACCACCATCTTAAGAGTCCAAGAGGTGAACTCCAAGGTTAGTGAAATGATGAACATCTATAACCAATTCTCACTTAACCTTGTCCATATGATCTAGACTTCCTATAGATAACCATCTAGAGCATCAGAAACCACATTAGCTTTAGCTGGATGAAAGTATAGACACATGTCATACTCTTTCAACAATTTAAGCCACCTCATTTGCCTGAGATTTAGCTTCTTCTGAGTGAACACATATTGTAGGCTCTTTTGATTAGAAAAGATATCTACATGCACTTTGTACAAATAATGACATTAAATTTTCAATGTGAACACCACAACCAACAACTCCAAGTAATGAATCAGATAATTCTTCTCATGCACCTTAAACTATCTAGAGGCATAAGCTACCACCTTGACATGTTGCATCAAAATGCAACCATTCCCCACACAGGAGGCATCATAATAGACCACAAATCCATCAGAGGCAAAGTTAAGATCGGAGCCAAAGTCAACTTATCCTTCAGAATATCAAAACTACACTCACAAGCATCAGACCAAAAGAACTTCATATTCTTTTGAGTTAACTTAGTCAATGGGGAAGCTATAGAAGAGAAACTTTCCATAAATCTTTTGTAGTAATTGGATAAAATAATAGAAATCAGGATACTGGTTAGAGTCTTCGGTTTGTGCCATTTGTTAGCCACGGCAACCTTCTATGGATCCATTATGATCACATCACTAGATATGACATAACCCCAAAAAGTAACTACGTTCGAACAGAATTCATACTTAGAGAACTTAGCATACATTTGCGGGTCTTTAAAAGGCAGCTATATAATGCGAGGTGATCGGCATAATCCATTTCATAGATTGAGTACACCAGCATATCGTCAATAAATTCAACCACGAACAAATCCAAAAACTGATGAAAACCTCTATTCATCATGTCCATGAATACCTTCGAGGTATTAGTCAAAACAAAAGACATAGCCACGAGCTTAAAATGCCCATATTGGCTATGAAAGTTATTCTTAGAAATATATCTACCTCTCTAATTTTTAACTTATAATAGCTGGATTGAATATCGATCTTAGAAAAGAACTTACCATCCTGATGTTGATTAAGCAAATCACCTAACCTTGGAAGAGAATACTTATTCTTTAAAGTCGCCTTATTTAGTTGTTGGTAATCAATACTCATACAAAGGGGACCATCCTTCTTATGCACAAACAATATGAGTGTACCCCATGGGAATATGCTAGGATAGATGAAACACTTGTCTAAAAGATACTTTAATTATTCCATAAGTTTCTTTAACTACACTGCAAATATTCTATATGGAGGAATAGAGATAGGACGAGAGTCTGAAAAAAGATCAATCCCAAAATCAACCTACCTATAAACGGGAACACCAAGAATATCATTAGGGAAGACCTCTAGGAATTCATTACCACAGTGACACAATGTGAGGAATGACCCTCCTAGTTAGAACCTTTAGCCCGGACAAAATGATAGAAACACCCATTGAAATTAATTTGTAGGCTTTAAGATTAAGTATGAACCTTTCTTTAGACAAAATATAGCCCTATTCCCACTTAATAATTAGCTCATTAGGGAATACAAAGAAGACCTTAAGAGTTCGACAATCTAAAGAGGCATAGTATGAATGCAACCAGTCTAGCCCTAATATGACATCAAAATTAACTATGTCTAATTAAAATAGATCCACCAAAGTTTTCCAAACACCAAAAGATACCATATAACATAGACTCTTCTACCAACCACAGAGTCACACATTGAGGTAGAAACAAAAAAGGGTCTGAAATATACTTAGGATCAAAACCAAAATGTACGGCCACAAATGGGGTCACTTAAGAAAGTGTGTACCCTGGATCAAGTAAATGGTACATATCATGAGAAAAAAGTTTCAACATACCAGTAAAGACATCCAGCAATGCCTCAAACTCCTGATGGGTAGTCGGATAATAGAGTCAGTTTTGACCTATACCGAAGCCAAATAGCTTACCTTTTTGTGTAGGAGCTGATCAAAAGAAAACCTAAACCTTGTTTACTCCAAAAGCAACCTTACCCGTAGGACAATTTTTAAGCATATGCTATGGATGACCATATTTGAAGCACTAGTCCTTTTCTTAATAAAAAAAACCCAATATAATCAATAATATAATCTATAGAGAGGATATAATGGAGCTAATAAGGACCTTCTAGCCTGAGAATAAGCACTCTATGCCTTAGCACCATAGCCAACCTATAAATATCGGTCACTCAATCACTTTGGATAAGGGGAACTATCCGTCGAGTAGGACCCATAATTGCCTCACTTCTTCTTGAACCATGTTCCACCATCCCTGCTACTCTGTTGTTGGACTCCACCTTGTTCTGAATGCTGAAATTTCTTACTCTACCTTTCCTTAATCTCAACTTGATTTCCTTTTTCTTCCTGGACTTGTTGCATATAATCTACAAGCTAAGAAATATACATGTCCTTGTTCAGCAAAGTAGCCCTACCTTCTTGAATCAAATCATGGGACAACCCAGAAGCAAATTTTCTCATTCTAGCCTTAATACAAAAAAGCAACTCAGGGCATACGGGGAAAACTAATGGAACTTCAAAGCATACTCCTTAACAATCATCCTGCCTTGCCTCAAATTGACAAATTCTTTAGCCTTTACCTCTCTTAACTCCTGAGGGAAAAATGATTGAGAAAAGCTCTACAAAAGCCCTCCCACAAGGTGGACTCAATATTCACACCCCTAAGATTCTCCTACTTTTCATACCATAGATACGCTAAATCTTTATACTGATAGGCTGCAAAGTCCACACCTTCCACCTCAGTGACATACATCACATGAAAGATCTTTTCCATCTCATTTATTAAATATTGAGGATCTTTCTTAATATTTATAGTAGTTAAAATAGGAGAGTTCATGCACATAAATTGGCCAACTCTACTGGCCTCAGATGATGGGGCAAGAAAATCTACACGCTTTATCTAAGAGGCAACCAGCTTAGTAAGAAAATGGATTGATTGGCAAAATTAATCATTAGACATATGAACTTATGGTGTCTGAGGAGGAATAGGAAGAACTGGTGAAGCTCCATTAGGACCCTCAGCAAAAGTTTTCCTAGACCTAGTTTGAACCTCTAGAGTAGGATTAGAATTGTTCACCTCTAGAGTCTAAGCTATTGGATTTCCCTAGATAGTTTCCCTAGACCTAGTTTGTCCTCGGACAGTTTCTCAGATCTTTTTTGAGTCATAATCAAAAAGGCGAACAAAAAAGAATTAGAGATATCCAATATCATAGACTCTACATGTCGAAAATAGAACAAAAAAACAGAAACATTCCTAAATGCCTTATAGCCTCTCCCAAATAAGTATTGCATGCTACACACCATAAAAGAGACTTAACGTGATCAATTGACCATGAACCTAGGCTATGATACAAATCTAACTCGACCTAATCCTATGCCAAGACATATCGTGTATACAAGTTCAACTAGGATTTGAGAAAAACCCTAATACCCAAACCATCACCTATCTTACACCATGCATCGTATAAATTCCAAATATATAACAAGATAAGGATATCAATTTAAAAACATTATAATAATTCTATGACAAAAACCATACATTCACAACCAATCATTCGACTAATATTAATACCAATGACAATGCCAACACCAATACTGACACCACCTATTCCCAAAAAAGTTCGATAAAGCCCATAATTAAAACAACAAGATATCCTGTCAGGAAATTCCATGACCATTGTAAAAACCAAGACCAAAGGAGTTGAAAGAACATAAATAAATCCATAGCACGAATTAATGACTTTCGAAGTATAGAAGCTGACCACTTTAATCTGACTCAAAAGTTGTCCTCAAATCTCCTAGTCACTATGCAAGAGTAGTAGTAGTATGGCCAGTTCCTACATCGCATGCGGATACAATGTCCAAAAATGGATAGCATGGTGAACACTAGCATGTAACTCTATGATAAAGGTAAAGTAATCCCATTAATACTAAATGAATCAAACTAATGAACATTACTATATGTAAGTACACACATATATATACCATGGCGGAATAGGGAATAAATTATAGCATGCATTTCAAAACCTTAACATCGGTTGATTATCTTTACCGTTATAAGTCCACTGATGGGCTATATAGGTTAAGTGTTACCCCTTGAATGGGCCCCAGTGCATATTAGCTGCACAAACCAAAGATATCATAAATTGATGGGGATTATCTTTTACACTTGGCCTTCTGTGATACACATAAACATGTATAGACTAGAGGAATTGCTTTGTATCCCACAAGCACACTATCATTAAGACCAACCCTTATGTTGGCAAATATGAATTTTTCAGTGTACAAAATAAAAATTTAAAACATATCTAAACCACCAATTCTAGGAGTTAATAATTAATACATTATTAAGTGGTATCATTATATCGACTATAGTTTTCAAACAATGTCATTAGAAAACACTTAGGGGATTCCTGTGTACCCCATAGACTCCATTATTAAACTCACATGGGGGATTCCTGTGAACCCCCCATAGTTTTCATAAATCATTCACTTAAGGGATTTCATTGTACCTCATAAGGTTTTAAAAAGACTCCTTAACCATTTAATCATTTATACTATGTATTAGCTTCACGAAACTAGCCAAGCCAAGTAATAATGCATTATACAAGGGGGTTTAGTTTATTACCCTTTTCTCATACCTAAATAACAAATTTAGAGATTCCATTATACCCCAATTTCATCCACTATTCACATGCACCCCAATGTATTTAACAATCATTAATTTGAACACAATAATTTCATAAATGTCATAGAAGAAGCATTTAAAAAATTAATATTAAAAATACTCAACCAATGGTTCAAAACCCAATATCAATAGTTTATAATAACACTATAATCCACATGATCTTAAAAATTTGACAATGAGGGGAGAGTAACGTGCCTTAAACACAAAGAAGTAAAGTGAGAAATCACCCTTGGATGCCTCAATTGGTTAATCTCTTCAAAACCCTAAGTTTCCTTGACATTGAGGTTTTGAGACTGTTTGAGAGTCTATTTGATGTTTTTATAAGATCTAATGATAACCTAAAGTTTTTATAAGATGTGGGTTTCATGTTGGGTAAAAAGGGAAATATCCAAAATGCTCTTAACGTAAAAGCTGGAAAAATGTCGCCTTTGACTAAGATTCAACCATTGACTCATAACAACTTATTGTGACTCATCACCATAAGTCGCAACAAGGATAGTCTTAGTAATTCCACAAACTATCATTCTAATAACTCAACCAACTAATATATAATAAGACTATTCAACAAGTAAGTTTCAGTTGTAGTCAACATTGAGCTTAAATGGGTTAAACTTATATGATTTGTTTATGACTTCACCTAACGAATTATCATGATACTTTACAACTCATGTCCTCAAGTCATACCTAGGACAGAAAGACAACACCACACACTAATCACCTGACAACTTGGTTCATCTAACCCATCAATACACCATACGACTCATGGGGTCAAGTCATAACTAAGATAGTGAGCTGAAAGATCAAGAAATTTTCAAGGGCCAAAAATCTAGGGTGTTTCATTTCTAATGAGTTTATCCATAATGACCATCTTAAGGTTTCTGGTCTCTGTAATAGCATCCTCTTTTCTTTCCCTGTAATTAGGATGAACATCTGAAATTTTTCTCACTTTAGAAGTGCAATTCAATTGTGATAAAAGTGAATCTTGTACGCATTTCTTGAATTTTCTCTCCTTCATTCATAGAAAAGTTTCATACGTAGTAGTCCCCATATCAACTTTTGTTTCTTTCGTATCAGCTGTTCTATTATGTGCTATCTTCAAGAAATCCCAGATTTCTTTAGGATTTTCATAAGCAAAAATCCTATTATATTCATCAGTTCCTATGCAACAGACAAGCAATTTCTTTTTATTATAATTCTTCTCAACTTTATGTAGATCTTTATCATCAAACTCATGCCTATTTTTGACAATAATCCTTGTTATATCTCCTTCGTTGACAACTCTAACAAGCACATGAGGATCATCAATCATTATATGAACTAGCTCATTATCCTTAGCTATAATAAAGTCATATATCATAGTTTTCCACCACCTATAGTACTATAATTAAAGCGGAGTAGTCTAGTAGTAGATTTGCCTTATTCCAAATTAGGTGGAGAAGCCATGATCAATATATCACTCTAGGTATGAACCTTTTAGAGTGCCCTAGATTACATACCAATAGATAAAACATAAGGGGATTGCCCCACACTATAAGGGACCAGGTCCCTTAGAGTCAAACACATGCAATAAAATAGTAAAGCACTAAGGAGCTAAAACTTTATAGGAAAGTAATGAACAAACTTGTTTAACGTAGAAACCACATTTCTCAAGGAAGGATAAATAACTACTTTTCCACACAAGTACTCAGGAATATACTATAATTAAATGCTAATTTATAGACTTGATTTGAACCTAACTCTAGGCTCAACTAGTTTTTAGCAACTCTAGTACAAACACTCTTTGACAACTCTATCAATATCTCACCTCGATATTGACTCACTCTAATCAATATCAAACTCAAGTAACTCTACCAAAGAACTCAACAAGACCAAAAAGACATTACTCTTATTATATGAGTAATTCAACTACAGACCAAGACTTGACTCAAGAACAAATACACTTTCACCACATAAAAGCTTAGAACTTGAACAATATTTGAGTTTTTACTAATTTCTCTCTTTGGATAATCAAATTGCAAAAACTAGCAAATTGAGAAGAATTCTATTATATTTATAGTTGAATAATAATTATGGAAGTATTAAAATTAGGCCAGGTGTCCTGACTAGCACATATCTCACCTACGTAGTTTGCTATACTAAAAGACAAAACTGTGCAGGCCATGTGACATTTTTATGTTTCCATGAAGACTCAAGGACCTGGTCCCTTGTTGTCAATTAATCATCATAAAAACAAGATTTAGTAGCTACTAATATGGATTTCATTATGAGATTTTCACCAATCATCATAATTTTTAATATTTTATCATCCAGAAGGATTCAAATTTGAGAACGTGCAAATAGTTAGAATTTTTTAATGATTATAACTTGACTATCCTCTATTATCCATGAAAATCCAACATAGATGTAGATGTCTTTGGTAAGAAAGTAGTGGGCATGGTTATTCTTGCTTTGCTGGTGGCTGAAGAGCACCCCTTAACTTTAGATATTTTATTGTAAAAAATAGCTTTCTACGATTTGGTATTTCAGAGTTGGGCAATGTTCTTAATTGTGTTGAGGTGAGGTCTTTACTTTTATTATATATAAAGGGTAGATGGATTGAGGATAAAGTGTTGTTCATCATTTATGATAAAGTATTTACTGGTTAATATAATAAAGTACTTATGGATATAAAGTCTATTTAGAGGATCAACGGTTGAATTTGTGTTCCTATATTTGGTGACAAAACTAGATTCATCGTGGAAGAGGGTAATAGTTTAATGTTTTTTATCCATACTTATTTGGTTAAGATGTATCCTGATCTTAAAAAATATTATTGGTGGTGTAGAATTAAGATATGTATCATTTTGTTCATGCTAAGTGTTTGAATTGTCAACAAAAGAAATATAAGCATACTGGATTAACTTAGAGGATACCTATTCCATAGTGGAAGTAAGAATGCATCACTATCAACTTTGTGGTTGGTTTGATTTTATTTTGGTGATTGCAAATAGATTGACCATATTATATCATTTCGCTCTAGTGAAGGTGAACTAAAATATGGAGAAGTTTTGAAGATCTACATTTAAGAGATAGTTTGGTTGCATTGTTTGCCTAGTTTCGGTCAGTACGACCTTTTATAGTTTCATGAAACATGAGTTAGGGTACTCAATAAGAAATAAGAACAACTTTTCAACCACAAATATGGAGTTAGTTTAAGTAGACTATTTTGGATTTGCATGATATGCTTTGGCGTTTCATGATTGCCTTTGGTGGTCATTAGGAGAAGTTCTTGCTTGCTTATAAAAACTTCTACCATTCTATCATTAAGATGGCTCCATTGGATACATTATTTAGGAGAAGTAGTAAATCATTGATTGGATGGTTTAACTTCTTCAAGGTTAGACCATAGGGTGCATATATAGTGAGTGATTTGATCGATAGCATAAAATTCATGAAGGACTAATTAATGATAACCAAGAGTTGGTAGAACTGTTATACAGAGCAAAGGGTTCATGACTTAGTTTTTGTAGTTAGAGAGTGGATTTTATTGAAGGTACCACTTATTAAAAATGTGATGATGTATAGGAAAAGGAAAGCTTATCCTAAGATTTATTGGTCACTTTGATATAATTTTAGATCAAGGAGGTGGTCTATGAGTTTCCTTTACCTCTGGGTTTTTTAGAGGTGCATCCAAATTTTTATTTCTCCATGTGAAAAAAGTATGATTCTGATGGTTCTCATGTAAACTAGTTGAATTAAACTTATATGGATTTGAATTTAAGTTTTTAGGAAAAACTTATTGATATTTTTAATATAAACTAGGAAATTGAGGTCTAAGAGTATTAATTATGTGAACATAAGTAGAGACAATATCGAATTGATAAAGCTGCTTGGAAGATAGGTATAGATATATAGAGTAGATATATCCATTCTTTTTATGGTTCTAGTTCATTTATTACTTATAAGTTTGAGGATAAATATGTATTTTAGTAGGGCATGAAATAATAATCCATATAGTGATTTATGGATTCTTCTGTTCTCTAACAATTGTAACCCTCTTTATCATATCTGCATATGAGTTATAGAAGGGGGTTTTGCTGTTCTCAAGGTGTTTGGTTGGGTTTTATTCAAGTTTTTTTTTAAGTGTTTGACGTTTCGGTAGTTCACTTAGGCTAGCATTTGGGTTTTTATACATTTTCTAAAAAAATTCCAATTTGGTTACCTTCAAAATGTCAAATTTAGCTTAGCATTATTGTTTCGATTAGGTGCCAAGGTAACCGATGTGTTTTGAGAAATTAGTTTATAAGTTGGTGAATTAAGGCCTAGTGTTGACTTTAGTTAACACTTGATGAAAGCAGCCTTCATTGGCAATTTTTATTGTTCCATATAGTGTGGAATGTTGAATATGGCATAGTAGTATATTTGGTATTTTTTGCAGATTGTTGAATGATTTTTGAGCGTACATTCAAGATGTTTTCTACACTTGACTATTGATGGTGCAATAGCTTCTTGTGATCCCTTAAAACCTTCTTCACATTAGTGATGCCCTTTCATGGTCGTAGACAAGAAATTTTCTTGACATTCGTTATTAAGATGGAGGCCCCACATTTGCAAAGGTCTATCAAGTCCGAGATGGTGGTATTTTTCACTGCATTTTTGTTGAATGTATTGTGATTAGGATGGATCAGATTAGGTCAACTTCACGATCATGATAGACCCCTATAATCAATAAAGAATTTACACCCCCACAATCTCGATAAAGATTTTACACCTACACATATTTAAATGTCATTTTTGGAACTTACCCACAATACTTTATGATTGAAGTATTGTACCCTGTTTGGTTAATTGAAAAGGTAGTTTTCGATATTTCTTCAAGTTGTATGCTTTTCAATAATTATTTTTAACAATCCTCAATGACAATTTTATGATTTCACCTTTGAATCTCATTTTTACTACTCGAAATTTTGGGGTTTCCCAGGAAAAATTAAAGAATGTTATTTTCATGGGTTCAACCTTCACTTAAACTCCATATTCAACGAAATTTTAGATTTGAACTCCTTAAGGTATAGGTAAATTAATTTTCTAAAAAAACACCAATTTCTCCCTTAAGCCTCGGGGTTAATTTTTGGGTATCGTTAGAATTGAGTTTATGTGTAGAAAAGTTTTTTCATAGATTCAGACAATTTTGAAGCTGATGTGAAGGGAAGTCAAGATTTTGATAAGAAACATGAGGTTTATCTTTGAGGTAGGTTATGGCTGAACTTTCTTTAGACATATTTTACATAGATTCGGACAATTCTAAAGCTAATTGAAAGGGGAAGTCAAGTTTTTAATTAGAACATTGAGGTTTAGCTTTGAGGTAGGTTATGGCTTAACTTTCATCAGACCATGCTTGGGTTAGGACTTACCATGTAAGAAATTATATGGCGTAGGTAAGTTTGCTGGTTTTGAAAACCAAATGAGGTAGATTATTAGTTTAATTCCTAATTTAGGCTTATACTGTATTGGTGATATGAAACATGGATTCCTTGTTTTCCACTGAAGTTTGTATCATATATTCATTGATTGGTTATATCACAACCCTAACAAGGGTCTGTCCGTGATGGGTATCTCATGTCCCACTTTGACCAGAGATCACCCCTTTAACCTAACCTAGTAAACTCAATAAACTCAAGAGTACTATGTATTCCGACATATAAAATAAGGTAGTGCAAAATAAGACTAATCAAAACTCATGAAATGTCTAAACCAATCCACCAAAACAAAACACCACAGTGCACAGTAATCTAACAAAAGACTCTATAAATCCAAAGACAATAAAATGTTGGAACATGCCCCCAATAGTAGCCAAAAAGAAAGTCTAAACAAAGTCTGAGACATATAATAATTTCCATGATATAAAGCCTTCCAATAAATGGAAGCTCACTACTTCTATGTAGAATCACAAACCACTCGAACAACTGATCACTAAGTAGAAAAAGTTCTAGTGCCTGCATAACATGGGGATACAACGTCTGGAGACGGTTAGCGTTTTTAGGGCTAAAATGTAAACTGGGGATAGAGGAAAAAAATAATGCCATTATTCCAAACCAAGTCAAATTATTATATGCAATCACATATATACATATATATATATGTAGTGTTGGGATAGGGAACAAGGCTTAACACTAAGTTTTAAAACCTTAACCTAGGCATTGTTGCATACCAATAAAAAATGAGGCACCAATGGGCTATATAGGCCCAGATCTCCACGAGATTGAAGGGCCCTAGTGCGTGTATCCACACGAACTAGAGAATATCCATATCAGTATATGCCATTATGGTGGACACGAACCTCCCAGCATAATCAAGGTGACTTAAGCACCACTGTATACAATATGGGGGACTTAAACTTCCCCTTCATATATTTATTCGAGGGTCTTGAATCTCCCGATCAAATACACACCTGCACCAGCTAGCGTAGTTTCCTTTGTTAGTCCTTTGGGATTAACTTTCACGACCTAGCTACACATCCCACTTTAAAGTCAAATTTAAAATATTCATTTCATATATATACAACTATTAATCCATTTACTTACCAAATGAATCCCATTGATATTGTCATAACAACCCCACATGCAAGTGTACAACATGCCATAACCATTATTAATCAACTTTTGAACTCGAATCCGTTGTCTAAACCAAGACATCAATTCAATTCTCCATTTAAGGACTCGAACCCATTTAGGCGGTTAAACCACCAAGTTTACAATTCAAATCAATTTATGGTCAACTAGGTCTTCATAAAGCCATTTAAAAATAATCAACATTCATAGGCAAATATTATAGTTTAAACACAATTTATATCTGACTAGATTATTCTCATTGACATTTTCACAAACAGGTTGAGGGCAGACCATTAACAATCCATTATTCAAATCCGAGAACAATCAAGTCAAGGGGTAAACATGACACTTTCATTAAACAAAAATTTCCATGCACCAACATGTGCAAAACAATTAACAAAACATGTATAATCATAATTTAAAATATGAGAAAACAATACTTAACATTATGCATTCAAACCTTTAACCATTGATTTCAAAACCATCATTAATGAATCATGAACAATGTTTAAAACATATTATTTTTTGAACTATTAATGAAGGAAAAGTCACATGCCTGTGTTACAAAGATTCACATAGAGAACTTGACGTTTAAGCCTCTGGATGACCAATTTGAAGAAAACCTAGTCTGATCTTTCTTGAGAAGTTTTTTAGAGAATTCAGAGAGTGTATTAATCTTCCAAATTGTAGAATGATAAACCTGAAAGTGTTATAACATGTGGGGTCTTAAGGGCTTAGGGTGGGAAATGTCCAAACTACCCTCAGCTTAAAAGTTGTTAAAAACCTGCAAGTGGGAATGAGTGGACCCTCTAAATCATCACCACATCATATGAGTAGTACTATCAAACCGCCACCAAAAAAAAGGTTGGCTACCACATTCTTTCCAACATAGGACTCCATTGCTCAACTCGTCACAATACCATATGACTATTACCTTCAAGTCATATCCAAGGTAGAACACCAAGCGCTAGACACTTGAAAACATACAATTGGACTCAACTCTCTCATTACATCAACTAAAAACTCATATCTGGTATGTCATACCAAGGACAGAATTTGGTTAATCAATACGCTGACCCACATACAAATAGGGCCCCTAGACCCATTACCACACCACACGACTTGTGGTGTGATTTAAATGATGAACATAAGGTTCAAGATTCATGAATTTGGCAGGTGACAAAGTTTGAGGTGTTTAAGTCCCCCCCTTTGAGTATCATTCATCTTTAACTGATGGTATAAGGCAACACAAACGTCATTAAACCCCAAACGTCTCTACTCTTTCCTTTAAGATAGAAAACAAAACACCAAGAAATTCACAATCTACATTTAACAAAGATAGAAAACAAAGATGTTTAGTTTAACAGATTCCATAAGCACGCATTTAAGGAATTGGAAATAGGAATGGATACTTGGACTTCATATCCTACTCACCTTCCCAAGTAGCTTTTTTGGACTTTTGGTTCCCCTATAGAACCTTTACAGAAGCCATGTCTTTAGTTCATAAATGATGAAATTCCTACTCCATGATCCTCATTGGGACCTTCTCATAGGACAAATAATCCACACTATCAATGTCTTCCCAGGAAATAATCAAATAATGATCACCCACGCATTTTATCAATCCGCTCATGGGAGACACCTTCAAGAACACCCAATCTTCAGCCACTAGCTCAAAGTTTCTTCACCTTACGTCCATATAGGACTTTGGTGACATTTTGTAATCTTAAGCCTATCCTAATTTACTTTAACCTTCTCCATTGCTTCGTGAACAAAATTTGTGCAAAATATTTTTGATTCACCCACCTTGAACCATCCAATAGGAGATCTACACCTTTTATCATACAATACCTCAAAAAGCGCCTTACCATTTTTAGAATGGTAATTATTATTATAAGCAAAATCAATGAGAGGCAAATAATCAAACCAACTACCATCATAGTCCATCATACAGTGTTACAACATATATTCCAAAGTATCAATATTCATTTCATCTTGTCCTTACGACTGTTAGTGAAAAGTAGTGCTAAGTCTCACTTTAGTCCCCAAAGCATACTAAAAAGAGCACCAAAATAGGATGAGAACTGAGTACCACGATATGAAATAATTGAAATAGGGCCACCACGAAAATTAATCAAATCCTAAAAGAACAAATTTGCAAAATCCTAGAAAGAATAAATAGTCATCACCAACAAGAAGTGAGTTGACTTAGTCATCTTATCCACGATTACCCAAATAGTGTCACACTGATTCAGTGACTGTGTAAGACCAATAATGAAATCCATATTAATTACTTCACTCTTCCACACCGGTAATTCAATTTCTTGGAGTAGCCCACCGGGCCTTACGTGTTTCACCTTCGCTTGCTGACACAACATACACTTAGCCAAAAAGTTGGCTATATCCCATTTCATGTTATTCTACCAATACATACTCTTGAGATCATAATAAATCTTTGTTGAAATGGCTTGACCCATAAACCATGATTCATTGGCCTCAGCCAAAATCTTGCCTAGCAATCCAGCAACATCAAGAATACATAACCTCCCATGGTACATAAAGATATCATTTGCTCAAATCTTTAAGGTAATAACCTTGTGCTTACCCATATCATCCTTAATTTTCATCAAGAGAGGATCTAATACCTGCTTCTACTTTATTTCTTAACTAAGAGAGTATTGTGCCACCTATTGTACCAACATACCACCATTCTCAAAGCCTAAAAGATGGACTCTAAGGTTATCTAAAAGGTTAATCTCCTTTACCAATTCTCATTTATCCTTATCCATATATGGAAATCTTCTCATGTATAACCTACTAAGAGCATCAACAACTATATTAGCCTTACCTTGATGGTAGTGAAGACTTCTATCATATTTTTTAAGAAATCAAGCGATTTTTTTGCCTATATTAAGCTCTTTTTGAGTGAACACATACTGCAATCTATTATTGTCAGAAAAGATATCAACATAGACCGCATACAGATAGTGCTGGAAAACTTTCAGTGCGAACTCCACGGCTAACAATTCCAAGTCATAAGTTGGATAGTTCTTCTCATAAACCTTTAACTGTCTAGAGACATAAGCAACCACCTTACAATGTTGCATCAACACACAACCCAAACTAACCTGGGATGCATCACAATAGACAAAAAGTCGTTGGTACCCTTGGGGAGAGTCAAAACTAAAGTTGAAGTCAACTTATCTTTTAAATTCTCAAAGCTACCCTTGCAAGCATCAACCAGTAAGAAATTCACATTCTTCTAAGTCAATATGGTAAATGGAGCATCAATAGAAGAAAAAATCTCCATAAACCTCCTATAATAACAAGTTAAACCCAAGAATTTCTGAATATTAGTTGGGGTTATGGGTCTAGGCCACTTCTTAACCAAACAAATTTATGAGCATCCACTATAATCCCCTTTTTAGACACGACATAACCTAGATAAGTTACGATATTCAACCAATATTCACACTTAGAGAATTTAGCATACAACTATTAATCTTTCAAGGTCGGCAACACGAGGTGGAGATTATCAACATGATCCTTCTTACATTAAGAGTACACCAAAATATAATGGATGATGACAAATATGAATAACTTTATAAACTTATGGAAGACCCTATTCATCAAATACATGAATGCCACATGGGAATTAGTTAAGCAAAACAACATCCCCATGAATTCAAAATGCCCATACCGGGTATTAAAAGCTATCTTTGGGATATCAACTTCCCTAATCTTTAACTAATAATACCCGGATCGCTGATCGATCTTAGAGAAAAATTGGCACACTAAATCTCATCAAAGAGATCATCAATTATTGAAAGAGGGTACTTATTCTTTACCATCACCTTATTCAACTATCAAGAAGTGATACACATTTGAGGGGAACCATTCTTCTTATGCATGAATAATAATGGTGCTCCCCATGGGAAAACACTAGGATGGATGAAACACTTGTCTAAAAGATCCTTTAGTTGCTCTTTATGATCCTTCAAGTCAGTTGGAGTCATTCTATATGGGGGAATAGAAATTGGATGAGTGTCCAAAACAAGATCAATACACAAATCAATATACCTATCAGGAGGGATATCAAGTATGTCATTCGAGAAGACTTCAGGAAACGCATTTACCATAGGAACAAAATATAAGAAAGGACCTTCCAAGTTAGAATCCGTAACCCAAACAATATAATAGAGACAAGTCTTGGAAATTAACTTTCAGGCTCTAAAATATGATATAAACCTCTACTTTGGCACTAGATAACTTCCCTACCATTTAACAATCGGTTCATTAGGGAATTTAAACATGACCTTATCGATATGACAGTCCAAAGAAGCATAGCATGAGTGCAACTAGTCCATTCCCAAAATAACATCAAAGTCAACAATGTCTAATTTTATCAAATCTACCAGAGTTTCTTCATAAGCAACAACCACCACACAACCCCTATAGACTCTTCTGACAATCACAAAGTCTCCCACCGGGGTAGAAATAAAAAAAGGTTCAATAAATACTCAGTACATAAACCAAAATGTAAAACCATAAATAGGGTTACAAAAGAGAGAGTGGACCCCAGATCAAGGAACCCGTACACATCATGGGAAAAGAATTTCAACATATCAATAACAACCTTTGGAGATGCTTCAGACTTCTAATGAGTTATGAGAGCATAGAGACAGTTCCGAATCTAGAAGTAGCACTATTTGGTGCAGGAGCAGATGAAGAGGAAACAAGAATATTATTTGCCCTAGAAGCAACTCTAAGGGGACAATGAACACACATAAAAAATATATTCCTACCCTTCTCTGACTGACCACCACAATGGTGTTAACCATAAAATCTACAGGGAGGGTAGGATGGTGTAGACTTGGCCCCAATAGATTGTGATTAGGCACCCTGTGCCATAAAAGTATCAAATCCCTAAAAATGTCAATCACCTGATAGCTTTGGGTAGGGAGTAATAGCATCAAATATGAGTTAGGACTCCCTCAACTCTTCCTTTTAGACCACCTTCTACTTTACTATTGGCTCCCACTCTATTCTGAATATCAAAATTTCTCACTCTACCTCTCACCAATCTAAGTATACTTCTTTTTCTCCTCTTTGACCTGTTACACATACATAACCAATCAGGAGATGTCTATGTCCTTGCATAACAAGGAAGCCTTACTCTCATAAATCAACTTATGAGATAATCCCAACGTGAACTTTCTTATAAGGGCCTTCATATTGTATACCATTTCTGGAACATATTTGGAAAACTGATGGAATTTTAATGCATACCCTTTGAATTTCATTCTTCCTTACTTCAAGTTATCAAATTCTTCTGCTTTTTCCTCCCTCAACTACAGAGGAAAAAAGTAGTTCGGAAATACACAATAAAAATTACCCATAAGGTAGACCCAACATCCTCACCTCTCAACTGTTCCCACTCTTTGTAAAACTAGTATGCTATATTGTAATACCCTGCGAAATTTTTCATTGAAATTTTGTGCATAAACGATCATAACTCCTTATACATAATAATCCAGGTAATTTACTGTATATCAACGGAAAGCTCTATGAGTCCTCTTTCCAATGAAATTAGTTTCATCCAATTTGGCTATCGGAGCAAAATGTTATGGTCGATCTACTTCATCCTATCAAAAGTGAATTTTTTGGTCAACTTCAAACGATAATAACTCTTCGTACACAATGATCTGGGTGAGATACTATATATCAATGAAAATATATAATAGTCCTCTTTTCAATGAAATTAGTTTCATCCAATTTGAATATTGAAGTAAAATATTATGGTTGATCTACTTCAGACTATCAAAATAGTCCACCAAATGAAAAATTCTAGAAATTTTTTGATTTTTAAGGGCATTTTGGTCATTCCCCCTAACCCAAAATCCATCCAAACCCTATATTAAAGCCTATTAGATGCATTGTATATTATATTTTATCAAACTCCCTTAAAAAAAAAATCTAAGCTCCTACATCCAACTTCAAGAACCTCCAAAGTTCACCATTAATTCTACAAATTTATTCAAGATTCCAAGTTCCTAGTTTAAGAACTCCAAGAACCATTATTCAAAGGTATGATTAAGATCTCAAAAATGAGTATCGATCTAAAGTTCATCATTCAAGGTATGTGGAGTTTTTCAAAAAAAACTCTCTTTCATTCTTGTGTCCAATAGTAATTTTCTTTACAAAGGCATGATTTTTATGAATTTGAAGAATGAACCCATATCTTATGATGATGATTATGTAATCTTGATATTTATGACTTTGAAAGATGAATTTACATGTACGGTGATATAAATCATGAATGTTGAATGATATTTATCATGATTTTGATATTTGGGTCATGAATCCCCATTAGAAATCGTATTTTTTTAGAAAGTGTGTGTTATAAGTACGTTGATGTTGAATATTAGAGATATTTTGAATAATTTGACCTTTTGGTCTTAATGGAGTTGTTTTGAACTCGAGTGTGAAAGAAATCTACAATGTGGTTGATTTTAAAAGATGGGAAGCACGATGGCTCCCGATGTATATTTATATATTACTGAAATTGTTTTGTTATGGATTGTCTTTTAAATGATCTGAGGTAAGTGCAGGAGAAATCTTTAGCACCGAGTGGGAGGTATAAAGCAACCTTACTTCCTTAGAACTACGTGCCCCCATAGGAGTGAGCCTGAGGCTAATTTATATAGTGATCACTATTTTTTGTGGATTTGATATTGATAGTCCTACTCCGATGTCAAGGATAGGATGGCTCTCCCCAACGTGGGTTGTACGTTGGACTCCATGTAGCTCACATAGTTTATGTCGGTTATAGGATCTCCCAGTGTGTGTGTGTTTCCTTATGTCTATGATGAATAGTGAAGTAATTTGAAAGTGGAATTGTGAAAGTTATTCTTTCAAAATATTTAAATTATATTTCCATAATGATAATTGATATTCTTGATGAACTGAAACTTATTGACAAATTATATGATGACTCACATGTGATATTGTACTTATTTCATCCTTTCATTATGATGATCATTTTATTCGAGCTATGTGAGTCTTTCATTCATCCTGTATATTTCTTAGAAATATTTATGATGAGGATGTTTATACAACTATATACACCCTCATATATTTGGTTCCTTTCCATGGTACTGACCCACATCTTCAAATGCGGGCAGCATTTTTTCAGAATATAGATTCAGCTGCTCAGTTCCAGGTTCGACAGTGATTCTTTGGGTACGCTATTCTACATCATCTTTTATGGTGAGTCCTCATGTTCTGAGGATGTGATTTCTGATGTTGGTTTCAGAGAATTATTTATATTTGATAACTGAGTATGAGTCAGTTGGGGCATGTCTCAATGGCTCGCTGGTTTTATTGATTTTCTTAGAGGCTAGTCACACTAGTATAGATGTTGGGAGTTGACTAATAAGTTATATTTTGTTATCTTTCTGAAATTCTTTTATTCTTGGATGATGATTACTCTATTGATATTTGAGGGTTATTTATGGAAAACCCATTAATTTGTATTGAAATGAATGAAAATGGCTCAAAGGGTCAACTTAGGGCTACTCGTAGCCTCAAGCACCGTGTGATGCTTTGAGACCCATTTTCTAGGGCGTTACAAACTTAGTATCAGAGCCTAAGGTTGTAAGGTTTCCTAGGGAGTATGACAAGCCGCGTTAAGTAGAGTCTTGAACATCGGTGTGTAGCGTGCCATATATATGAGCAAGAGGCTATAAGATGTTTTAGGAAAAAGTGTGATTCTTTCTTTCAGAAGTCTATCATGCTTAAAGTGTCTCTCTCTGCTATTGATTCGTGCTCTCCTCTTTTAGAAATATGCCTCCATATCAAGCAAGAAGAAATAATGATGGTCAGCAACCTCAACCCACTGACCCATTGAATGAAAACGTGTCTCATGCTGAATTTCAGGTAGCCTTTCAGGAGCTGGCCCAAGCTGTTACTGTAAATATTCAGGCCAACCCGACCCTATCTCCATAGCAGCAGAGAGGTGATTCAGCTGCTGCCAGGATTCGTGACTTCATGCGGTTGAATCCGCTGGAATTCTATGGGTCCAAGTCTGATGAGGATCCACAGTTGTTTTTTGAGGAGGTGCAGAAGATTACTCAGGTAATGCATATATCTGAGGAACATAGTATGGAGTTGGCTACGTATAGGTTGAAAGACCTTGCTTATGATTGGGTTGTTGCTTAGAGGAAAGGTAGAGGTAAGGGAGTTGTCCCTACAACTTGGCAAGAGTTCCAGGATACATTCCTGGATAAGTTTTTCCCTTTGGAGATGAGGGAGCCGAAGGTGGAAGAGTTTATAAACCTGCGACAGGGCTCTATGACTGTGAAGGAGTACTGTCTAAAGTTTAATCAGTTGGCCAAGTATGCTCATGACTTAGTGGCTGATAAAAGGGCTAGTATGAGTAAGTTTGTGACTGGAGTGTCTAGTTATGTGGTTAAAGAGTATAGGTATTCTGTGCTGAATAGTGATATGAATCTTTCTAGGATGATGAAGATATGAATCTTTCTAGGATGATGAATCATCCCCAATAGATTGAGGCAGACAAGATTAAGGAGAGAGATAGAATGAGATGGAATAAGAAAGCTAGGTCTGAGCAGCACGGATAAGGTTGGACTAGATCGCAGAGAGGTAGTTACCCTCAGTATCAAGATCGTTCATCTATGCCAGCATCGTCATATGCTAGTGCTTTCATGCCTAGAGGTAGGAAGGAGCAAGGTACTAGGTCATATACATCCAAGTCCTAGTATAGTGCTGGCAGTAAGCCAAATCATCCCCTGTGTCCTAAGTGTGGTAGGGCTCATTCGGGTGAGTGTTGAGGTGAGAAGAGGGGTTTCTTCTAGTGTGGTGACATGGGTCACAGAGTTAGAGATTGTCCATAAGATAGACAACGGTGTCATGACTATCGCCCTCAGACCCAGATTCAGACTGTTAGTGCTCCAGTTCAAGCGACTCGCCCAGCCCCAGCTCAGGGTGCCTCTTCTAGCAATATTGGCGGGTAGTGCCAGAATAGATTCTATGCTTTACCATCCTGTCAGGAACAGGAGGACTCTCCCAATGTTGTTACTGATATGCTTTGTATATTTTAATTTGATGTGTATGCTTTGTTGGATCCTGGATCCAATTTCTCATATGTTAAACCTTTGACTATTGTGAATTTTGAAATGAGTGCTGAGATTATTCTTGAGCCTATCCTAGTTTCTACCCTAGTGGGTGATTCAATTGTTTCCCAGAAAGTGTATAACAAGTGTCCTGTTACCATTCTTCATAGAGTCTTATTGGCTGATTTGATTGATTTAGACATGGTAGATTTTGATGTGATTCTGGGTATGGACTGGTTGTATTCTTCTTATGCCTCTATTGATTGTCGGACCTGAGTGGTCAAGTTTCAGTTTCTAGGTTCATCCATATTTGAGTGGTCAGAGAATTCTATGTCACCCAAGAGTCATTTTATCTCTTACCTCAAAGCTAGAAAGCTTATTTCTAAGGGTTGTATTTACCATTTGGTTAGAGTCAAAGACACTAAGTTTAAGACTCCAACTCTCCAGTTTGTTAATGTCGTAAATGAGTTTTCTGATGTCTTTTCGCATGATCTCCCAGGGATACCTCCTGATAGAGTGATAGAGTTCAAGATTGATCTTCTTCCTGATACTCAGCCTATTTCTATTCCTCATTATCATATGGCCCGTGCAGAACTTAAGTAGTTGAAATAGCAACTCAAAGATCTACTAGATAAGGGTTTCATAAGGCCTAGTGTTTCTCCTTTGGGTGATCCTGTGTTGTTTGTGAGAAAGAAAGATAGCTCTTTGGATATGTGCATTGATTACCACCAACTGAATAAAGTCACCGTAAAAAATAAGTACCCCCTTCCGAGAATAGATGATTTGTCTGACCAATTACAAGATGCAAGTTATTTCTCAAAGATAGAACTTTGTTCCAGCTATCATCAACTAAAAGTTAGGGAGTGTGACATCCCAAAAACTACTTTCCGAACTCGTTATGGCCATTTTGAGTTTCTTGTTATGTCTTTCAGGTTAACTAATGCCCCAACAGCTTTCATGGACCTCATGAATCGAGTGTTCAGATCATATCTGGATACATTTGTCATAGTGTTCATCGATGATATATTGGTGTACTCGCGTAGTGAGGATGAACATTATAATCATCTTCGAACTATTATGCAAACCTTTAGAGATCACAAGTTGTTTGCCAAGTTTAGTAAGTATGAGTTTTGGCTAAGGTCAGTTGTTTTTCTGGGTCATATCATTTCTTCCGAGGGTATTAGAGTTGATCCCAAGAGACCGAAGCTGTTAGAAATTGGCCTAGACCTATTTCTCCGACTGATATCCAAAGTTTCTTAGGTTTAGCTGGCTATTACCGCCTTTTTGTTAAGGGTTTCTCCTCTATAGCATATCCTATAACTCGATTGACCCAAAAGAAAATAAAGTTCTTGTGATTGGAATCTTGTGAGAAGAGTTTTCAGGAGTTGAAGACTCGACTCACTTCATCCCCTATTTTGACTTTGCCTGATAGTGTTGATGGTTTTGTGGTGTACTGTGATGCTTTGAGAGTTGGGTTGGGCTGCGTATTGATGCAGAAGGGTAAGGTGATAGCTTATTCTTCTAGACAGTTGAAACCCCATGAGAAAAATTACCCCACCCCTGACCTTGAGTTGGCTGCTGTTCTGTTTGCTTTAAAAATCTGGAGACACTATTTGTATGGTGTCCATGCTAATGTTTTCACTAATCATAAGAGTCTACAGTATATGTTTACCTAGAGAGAATTGAATCTTAGGCAGAAATGATGGTTAGAATTGTTAAAGGACTATGATATGAGTGTGCAATACCATCCGGGCAAGGCCAATATTTTGGTGGATGTCCTAAGTAGAGTGTCCATGGGTAGTGTTTCGCATATTGTAGAAGGTAAGAAAGATTTCGCGCGTGATGTACATCGTTTGGCTAAATTGGGGGTTAGGTTGTTTGACTCTGCTGAAGGTAGTATAGGGGTTCAGAGTAGTTCCAAATCCTCCTTGGTTTCGGAAGTGAAGGAAAAGCAATACTTAGATGCTAGTTAGGTCAGACTGAAGGAGTCAGTCAAGGACCAAAAAGTAGAGGTTTTCTCCCGAAGGGGAAATGGTGTGTTGAGATTACAGCATAGATTGTGTGTCCCGAATGTTGATGATTTGAGATAGAGGATTATGGCTGAAGCGAACAGGGTGCGATATTCTATTCATCATGGTGCCACCAAGATGTACCAAGACTTTTGAGAAATCTATTGGTGGAGTGGCATGAAGAAAGATATAGTAGTGTTTGTAGCTAAATGTGCAATATGCCAACAGGTTAAGGTTGAACACCAAAGACCTGGTGGTATGATGCAAGAGTTTAGTATTCCCACCTGGAAGTGGGAAGAGATAAATATGGACTATATGATTGGTTTACCTCCTTTCCGACGCTATCATGATTCCATTTGGGTTGTGGTTGATAGGTTGACTAAGTCTGCTCATTTCTTGCCTGTTCATACGTCATATACTACTGAGGATTACGCTAGATTGTATATCCAAGAGCTATTCAGACTATATGGAGTTCTCTTTTCTATCATTTCGGATAGGGGTACTCAGTTGACTTCGCAATTTTGGAAAGCTTTTCAGAAGGGTCTTGGTACCCAAGTGCTTTTGAGTTCTGCTTTTCATTCGCAGACCGATGGTCAGGCTGAGCAGACCATCCAGACCTTAGAGGATATGTTGAGAGCTTGTGCACTTGACTTTAAGGAAAGTTGGGATGATCACTTACTGTTGATAGAGTTTGCTTACAATAATAGTTTCCACTCTAGTATTGGCATGGCTCTGTTTGAAGCCTTATATGGGAGGATGTGTAGATCACCCATAGGTTTGTTTGAGGTGGGTGAAGCAGCTGTGAGTGGTCCTGATTTGGTATTTAAGGCTATGGAAAAAGTTAAGTTGATCAGGGAAAGGTTGAAAACTGCACAGAGTCGTCAGAAGTCATATGCGGATGATATGCGGATGTTAGAAGGAGAGACCTTGAGTTTGAAGTTGGTTACCTAGTGTATCTAAAAATTTCACCCATGAGGGGGGTGAAGAGATTCGAAAATAAGGGGAAGCTTAGTCCCCATTATGTTGGTCCTTACAAAATTCTTAGCTGTGTTGGTAAGGTAGCTTATGAAGTCGAGTTGCCTTCCGATTTGTCCTCTGTTCATCCCATTTTTCATGTCTTCATGCTTAGAAAGCATATTAGCGATGTTGTGGTAGTGGATTCCTCTGTGAGTGCTGACATTCAAGAAAATCTTGCTTTTGATGAGATTCCTGTTGAGATTCTTGATTTCAGTGTCCGAAGACTAAGGAACAAAAAAGTTCCCTTGGTCAAGGTGTTGTGGCGAAACCAATCTGTTGATGGTGCAACTTGGGAAGCTAAGGCGGATATGCAATCCAAGTACCCACACCTATTTTCTGCGAACTCCAATCAAGCCGAAGGTACCGTTCTTTGCTAAATCATGCACTTTTGATAAAAGTTGTAGTAGTTCAGCTGTCATTTATTATGTGTTCAGCAGTAGTTTCTTGAATTTATGAATTCTATGTTGCATTTGGAGTAAGAAACGATGTGGTGATGAGTCTAACAAATGGTTTCAGCTGTATGATCTATTCTCTATCTAATCTTTGTATGTCTAGCGTCATTCGAGGACGAATGTTTCCAAGGGGTGATGATGTAATACCGCGGAAAATTTTTCATTGAAATTTTGTGCGTAAACGTGTTGGGTTCTATCTTCTAGAATGAATTATAAATTTTTCGTGTGAAATGTCTTAGATTATGACCCACCATTGTGTCGAGTATCGAATAATCTTTCCAACGATATGTGTATCATCTAAAACGGACACCCGAGCGACGAGTTATGAATATTCCGATCGAATCGTGAATAGTAGTGAACAGTAAAACGTGCAGGAAAAAGTACTGAGGCCTGGCGTATTTTTGCTCCAACTTTAAATGATCATAACTCCTTGTACATAATGATATGGGTGATCTAGTATATATCAATGAAAAGCTCTGTGATTCCACTTTCCAATGAAATTGGTTTCATCCAATTTGTCTATCGGAGCAAAAATTTATGGTCGATCTACTTCAGCCTATCAAAAGTGAATTTTTGGGTCAACTTCAAATGATCATAACTCCTCGTACACAATGATCTGGGTGATATACTATATATCAATGGAAATATATGAGAGTCCTCTTTCAAATGAAATTAGTTTCATCCTATTTGAATAGCGGAGTAAAACGTTATGGTTGATCTACTTTAGACTATCAAAACAGTCCACCAAAGGTCAGATTTGAGATTTTTTTTAATTTTTAGGGGCGTTTTGGTCATTCCCCCCACCCAAAATCCGACCAAACCCTATATTAAAGCCTATTAGAAGTATTATATGTTATATTTCATCAAACTCCTTTAAAAAGAAAACCCTACGCTCTTACATCCGACTTCAAGAACCTCCAAAGTTCACTATTAATTCTGCAAATTTATTCAAGATTCCAAGTTCCTACTTCAAGAACTCCAAGAACCATCATTCAAAGGCACGATTAACATCTCAAAAATGAGTATCGATCTGAAGTTCATCATTCAAGGTATATGTGATTTTTCAACAAGAACTCTCTTTCGTTCTTATGCCCAAAAGTAATTTTCTTTACAAAGGCATGATTTTTTTTTGATTTTTATGAATCTGAAGCATGAACCCATATCTTATGATTATTAATATGAAATCTTGATGTTTATGATTTTGAAAGAGGAATTTACATGTGTGGTGATATAAAGCATGAATCTTGAACGATATTTATCATGATTTTGATATTTGGGTCGTGAATCCCCACTGGAAATTGTGGTTTTTTTTAGAAAGTGTGTGTTATAAGCATGTTGACGTTGAATATTTGAGATATTTTACATGATTTTACCTTGTAATCTTAATGGATTTGTTTTGAACTCGAGTGTGAAAGAAATCCACAATGTGGTTGATTTTGATAAATGGGAAGCATGATGGCTCCCAATGTATATTTATATATTACTGAAATTGTTTTGTTATGGATTCTCTTTGAAATGATCTGAGCTAAGTGCAGGAGAAATCTTTAGCACCAAGGGGGAGGTATAAAGCAACCTTACTTCCCTAGAACTACGTGCCTCCGTAGGAGTGAGCCTGAGGCTAATTTATATAGTGATCAATAGTTTGTATGGATTTGATATCGATAGTCCTACTCCGATGGCAAGGATAGGATGACTGTCCCCAATGTGCGTTGTATGTTGGACTCCATGTAGCTCACATGGTTTATGTCGGTTATAGGATCTCCTAGTTTATATGTGTTTCCTTTTGTCTATGGTGAATGGTGAAGTGATTTGAAAGTGGGATTGTGAAAGTTATTCTTTCGAAAGATTTAAATGATATTTACATTATGCGAATTGATATTCTTGGTGAACTGAAAGTGATTGACAAATTATATGATGACTGACATGTGTTATTGTACTTATTTCATCCTCTCATGATTATGATGATTTTCTTTGGACTATGTGAGTGTTTCATACTTCCTGCATATTTCTTATAAATATTTATGATGATGACGTTTATATAACTACATACAACCCCATATACTTGGTTTTTTTCCATGGTACTGACGCATATTTTCGGATGTGGGCTGCATTTTCTCGGAATGTAGGTTCAGGTGCTCAGTTCTAGGTTCGACATTGATTCTTCAGGCACGCTGTTCTACATCCTCTGTTGTGGTGAGTCCTCATGTTCCGAGGATGTGATGTCTGATGTTGGTTTCATGGAATTTTTTTACATTTGATAACTGAGTATGAGTCAGTTGGGGCATTTCTCAATGGCTCGCTAGTTTTATTAATTTTCTTAGAGGTTTGTCTGACTAGTATAGATGTTGGGAGTTGACTAATAAGTCATAATTTGTTATCTTTCTGAAATTCTTTTATTCTTGGATGATGATTACTCTGTTGATATTTGAGGGTTATTTATGGAACCCCCATTGATTTGTGTTAAACTGAATAAAAATGGATCAAAAGTTTACCTTGGGGCTACTCGTAGCCTTAAGCACCGTGTGATGCTCCGGGACCTGTTTTTCGGGGCGTTACAAATATCCTTCAATTGATAGGCAGCACACTCTACATCTTCATCATACAGAGGAAATCTCATTATGAAACTTTGAGGATCTGCCTTTACCTTTGTATTGGTAAACTTTAAAGATGCAACCTCATATATTGGCAAACTTTAGTAGCCTTAGACAAACCTATTGCAACACCATCAGAATGTAACTGTTGCGATTGAGATGTCAACAACTAAGCTAATATGTTAAGAGATGATAAAACTTAGCGTTATTAAGGTTCTCGAGAGACGAATGAGTATTAGTGTCTCCTTCAAGAGTATGATTAGTGGAGATAGGTGGGACCCCAGAAGGACGGTCTGATGCAGCGGCCCTTGACTAGGTATGGACCCTAAATGTTAGATGAGCTCCATCCATATTATCCATAGACAAGATAGAAGAGTTCACACAGATATCAGATCTTCTAAACGGTATGATTTGAAAGACGAACATATAGAAATCAGCAGAATCCATGACCTTAAACCATATAGCTCGAGACTAAGATATAATATGAAAGGGAAACATTTCTAAATGTCTCATAGCCTCTCTCTTATAAGTGTGGCATGCTACACAACCATAAAAGAGACTTTACTTAACATTGATTTGTGGACATCCAATTGACCAAGAACCATTGGATGTCCCGGTTTTGATGTGTAGCTCAAGTCCCACATGGACTAGAGATCACGCCATTCACCTAACCTAGTCAGCTCAACAACCTCAAGAGTCAGATGAATTCTGCCATATATAACAAGGTAGTGCAAAATAAGACTAATTATAACTCACAAAACATGTAATTCAATCCACCTAAAAAAGACATCCAAGTCCACAATAATCCACCAAAGCCTCTACAAATCTAAAGTAAGTAAAATATTGGGACATGCCCCCGATAGTAGCCAAAAAAAAAAAGTCAAAAGAAAGTCTTAGAGATAGAATATAAAGACCATAAAATGGATCCTTTTGAATTATGGAAGCTCACTACTTCAATGTCAACTCATGAACCACTCGATCACCTGATCACTGTGCTGGAAAGTAGAAGAAGTTTCTACTCCAAGATAACACAGGTATACAGTATCCGAAGATGGTTAGCGGTTGGAGAGCTAATATGTAACTATAGGATAGATGAAGAAAATAATTCTATCATTAAAAAACAAGTCAAATTATCATATGTAATCGTATATAGACATATATATATATAATGTAGATATAGGGAACAAGGCTAAACATAATATTTGAAAACCTTAACCCGTGTTGTGTAGCATAACCTTCGTAAAAAAAGGCACCCATAGGCTATATGGTCAAATCTCTCGCCTAGATGAAGTGACCCAATGCATGTAGCCATACCAACCAAATAATATCCATATCCTTATATGCCTTTACAGATACTCAAACCTAACAACAAAATCTAGGTGACTTAAGCACCAATGTATACAATATGGGGGACTCAAACTTTCTGTTTATATATTCATTTAGTGTAGTTGCCCCCCCCCCCCCCCGGTCGTATAGACACCCGTAAAACCTAGCGCAGTTTCTAGTCTTAGTCCTTCAAACTTTATTTTCACTTCTTAGTTACATATCCAACTTTAAATCCTAATTTAAAACATTCATTTAATATATACACAAACATTAATCCAATTACATACCAAAAATGTCCCGTCGGTATCATCATACCAACCCTTCTTGCAAGAATACAACATTCCATAACCATTATTAATCAACTTTGGGACTCGAACCCATTTTTTAAACCAAAACATCAATTCAAGTCAACATTAAGGGACTGAAATACATTTATCCAATTAGACCACCAAGGTTACAATTCAAATTAATTATTGTAATTCACAAATAAGGTGTGGGCATACCATTATAAGACCTTTATTTGAAGACAAAATCCATCTTGTCTAGGGTCAAACATCAAACTTTAATTAATAAATAATTCCCTTGCACCCACATATGCAAAACCATTATCAAAACATGTATAACTAAATTTAAAACATAAGATAACAATATTCAACATTATGCATTCAAACCCTCAACCATGGTTTTCAAAACCACCATTAATAACTCATGAACAATGTTTAAAGCTCATTATTTTTTGTGAAATAACAATGAAGGAAGTGTCACATTCCTGAGTTATGAAGATTTACGAAGAGAATTTTACCTTTAAGCCTTTAAATGACCACCTTGAAGAAACCATAGTCCAATCTTTGTTAAGAAGCTTTTGAGAGAGTTTGGTTAGTGTTTTAATCTTATAAAGAGTAGAATGAATGACAAAAAATAGTTATAAGATGTGGGATCTTAAGGAATGAGGTGGGAAATATCTAAACTACCCTTAGCTTCAAGACTGTGGAAAACTCGCAAGTGGGTACGAGTGCTCCCTCAAACTTTTCACCAGATCCTATGAGTGGTCCCTCAAATCATAACCAAAATAGAAGACTAGAAACCACGTTCTATCCAACGTACGACTCCCTTTCCCAACTCTTCACAAAACCATATGACTACTACCATCAAGTAATATCAAAGAAAGATCATTACGGGCTAGACATTGGATAACATACAATTGGACTCAAACCTCTTATTACATCAACATATGACTCGTATGGACTTCATCGGTCCAACGAAGAACTAGGACAATCAAAAAATTGACCAACATACAACTAGTGTCCCTAAACCCATCACCACACCATATAGCTTGTGGTGTGAGTCGTATGATGAACAACAAGTTCAAGTCTAAAGGATTGCGCAATGGCCAAAGATCAGGGTATTTCAGGTTATAATAATGATATTTTTCTCTCAGTTGCAACTACTTTCATTTTACGTTGACTTCATGCATAATAATTTATCTCATTGTTCTTAAAATAATTTTTTTAAAAAAAAAGATATTTGATTGAAAGTATTTGATAGAGAAAAATGATTTTATTCTTGGATCATTTCATTAATATATTTATAGACGTTAATTGGACATATGGATATCGTGGATTCCCCTTGGGTTCTGTTGTCACGACCTAACTAAACGAACCATAATGACGGTAACTAACCCTTAAATGGAAAAAAACCATCTAACCTATTCCTTTCATTGGTTTAGTTAATCAATTAATAAATAGTAATAATAATTTCAAACCATCAAAATAAATAAACAGATAAATCCTAACTATTTCAACCCCCATTAAATAAACAAAAGTGTAATACCCTATATTTTTATTAGCTTAAATTTGTTCCAAGAATGTTAGGGATAGCTTCCAAAATGAATAAGCTTTACACTGATACCAAATTTTTTCTAATTCTGATACTCAGTTGAGAAATTAGAGCATTTTTTAGTGGACAGTGTGCCACCTAGGCTCCCATCACATTACGGAGGATGGTTAACAGACAATCATCATATTCTAGTGGACCTCCGTGATATTGTCGCATTGCAGAGATGTCCCATTTCCCATTTGTCAAAATCCAGTAGCCCCACTTGATAGTGGCGCTTCGCGCCAATGGCTAAAATGGCATTCCAAAGGGGCACCGCAATGGTGCCAAGTCACGAAGTTAGACCAATTCCCAATTGTCCTATTTCTAGTGATCCACTGTGATAGTTGTTCACCACGATGGCCTACCAGTACAAAAAAATAATGCATGTTTTAGTTTTGACTTAAAGTTTAATAGGGGTATTTTGGTCAATCTCAAAGGCCCCAATCCATCCAAAACAAGGAATTAAACATATTCCTAGCCCTTAATGCTTTATTATTCATGATTCTCTTCAAAAGAAAAACCCTAGAACTCAAGGGCTTCTTCTTCAAGAAATTAAAATCCTTAATCGATTCTCCAAGAAAGCTCTAAATTAAGGCCTCCCAAGACAAGATAATCAAGAACTCATCATTAAGAACTCAAATAGGATTCAATAATTCAAGTTTCTCCATTTAATCATCTACCAAGGGATGTGGGGTTTATGAACAAGGATACTCTTTCATCCTTGTGCCCAAACCTAGATTTTAACTATAAATTAACATAATTTTGAATGTCGATAAATGAATTTTAAATTAGGGTTCCTACCCATTATTGCTAATTGTAAGATTATGAGATTTCCAATGTTTTAGAAGTTGAATTTAATGTCTAGTTTCATACTTTCAAGCTTTTTGCAGAAATTTACATATTTTGAGATGAATTATCATTATTTTCATGATTAAGCATGAATATTACGATATTTCAACGTGTCTGATGTATGGATTATTGATCCAAAATTTATATATTGATGTTTCAAGAAAGATGATGCTTTAATCATCCTATGATCAGTTTATTTATTGACTTTCAGTAAAGCTTTGATCTTTTGATCCTAAACTAAGATAAGGAATTGAGATTGTTCATATAGTTTGAAATGTAAAGAAAGAGAAGCATAACTGATTTTCATTTTATACCCTTATGCTATTTTAAGGTGGATTTCCTTTAAGTTCTGAGCGATAAGTATGAGAGTAGTATTTAGGACCGATTTGTGTATGATTCCAAGGTCTCATACCCCAGAACTACGTGCCACCATAGGTTCATGATTTACCCATAGTGGGCTAAGATAGTGATTACTTAAGTTAAGGTTCTATTTCAATGGCAAGGATAGAATAGCTCTCCCCAATGTCGGCAGGACGTTGGACTTCATGACAACTCACATGGTGTATGTCGGTTAGAAGTACCTCCCAAAGTTCCTAAATCCTAAGATAGAATGACAGAAAAGGATTTTAGAAAAATATAAGTTAAAGGCTCACTAGTTTATTAAGACTATGGCTTACAAAAAGATATTTAACTACAGTTTTGAGCTTTTAGATTTTAGGTTTAAGGGTGAGTACTTTCTACACTTAGATAATAAGATTTAGAGAGAGAATACAAGTACCGCTTCTAGAATGAAATGTTATGACTTACTAGATTTATAAAATTTGATTAGCTATTTCTGTATTTTAGATATTTCATCTTATGTGAGTTATTTACATTTAGAATGCATTATTATATAAATTGTGATGATCAAATGATATTTTATTGATGAATATCACCCCCATATACTCAGTACATCCTCAAAGTACTGATCCATATATACGTCTATGTGCTATATTATCTCAAAATATAGGTTCAGGTGCTCAGTATCCACTGCATGAGTAGTTCAAGCATCTCCATCCATATTCTACAGTTAGTGAGTCCTCATAGTTCGAGGACTTGTTCATTCAAAATTTGCAGCTTATCAATTTATATAATTTAGTATTCTTTTTAGATAGTTCAAGTTAGTTAGGGGTTTTCCCAATGATTCTCTAGTTGTTTATAGAAGAGGCTTGTCATACTAGTGGTTTTGATTCAACTTGTTTGGTATTGAGATTTTAGACATTGTTTCAAATATTATATTCTGACAGTTTTCCGTATTTATTATGACTTTTATATCCATATTCCATTGTAATAAGATTTAGGCATAGTAACAGGCAGACAGGGTTAGCTTAAGGCTACTCATAATCTTGAGCACCGTGAGATATCTCGAGACTAAGTTTTGGGGCATTACAAACTTGGTATCAGAGCCTAAGGTTTTAAGAGTGCTAAGTAGTCAGACAAGACACTTTACGTATAGTCTTGATCATGGGTGTGAAGCGCATCATATTTATGAGCAAGAGGCTACAAGGCATTCTTAGAAAATCATCTCTTTCTTATACAATCTATCATGGTTACAATATCTCTATTTTATTTTAACTCGTGCTCTTACGTGATAGTTGAATATTACTACTCGTCAAGCTAACGTCTACACAAATGATAACCAACCACCCTAGCTCACAGATCCTTTGAATAAAAATATATCCCATGCTGAATTTGGGGCTGGTTTTCAGGCATTGGCCCAAGCTGTGATAGCCAATGTTCATGGAATTCATCAGAATTAGGCTGCAGTTCCACTGCAGTGGAATGGGGATTTAGCAGCAACTAGAATCAGAGACTTCATGAGAATGAATCATCCAGAGTTCTTTAGGTCAAAGGCAGAGACCCATAACTTTATTTAGATGAGGTGAAGAAGATCACCCAAATTATGCATGTTATGGAAAATGAGAGTGTGGAATTAATAGCATATAGATTGAAGGATGTATCTTATGATTTGGTAGTTATGTGGAGGAATGGTAGATATTAGAATGCAACTCCTATGAGCTGGAAGGTGTTTCAGGATTCTTTTCTAGATAAGTTCTTTCAATGTGAGACGAGGGAAGCTAAGATAAAGGAGTTTATGAATTTGAGATGGGGCTCCATGATATTGAATGAGTACTAGCTTAAGTTAAATCATTTATCTAAGTATTCCCTTGATATGATGGCTAATCCTTAGGCAAGAATGAGTAAGTTTGTTATTGGAGTGTCTAGCTTGGTAGTCAAGGAGTATAGGACTACCATGCTTAATGGAGACATGAACTTATGACATTGATGATGGATGCTCAGCAGATTAAGAAAGAGAAGTTAAAGGGAAGAGAGAGAGGAAATAAGAAGGCTAGAATAGGGTAGTTTGAGTATAGACAGGCTAGATCTCAAGGGAGAAATCATTCACAGTTTCAGAATTATTCAACTATGCAAGTACCATCTTCAACTAGTGCTCTCACTCTCAGAGGTAGATGGAACAGTGGGGTAAATCTTCTTGGTCTAAATCCCCAAATTGTGTAAGTGGGAGTCCCAATTATCTGACCTATGCTAAGTATTGTAAAGCTCACCTTATTAAGTATTCAAAGGGAATAAAGGGTTTCTACTATTGTTGTATGGTGGCTCATGGAATCAAATAGTGTCCATATGTTAAGCAGGGAAACAGAGATGTTCGTCCCCAGACTTAGACTAATAGTGCACCAGATTCTTTAGGTCACCTAGTTCCTCCTTAGGGTGCATCATCAAGTACCATGGTGGTCAGCTCCATAATCGATTCTATGCTTTACATCCCATCAGGAGTAGGAGAATTCACCAGATATTGTTACTGGTATGCTTCGTGTCCTTTATCTTTATGTTTATATGTTGTTCAACCCTCGGTCGAGTTTCTCTTATGTGACCCTATTAGGTGCGGTAAATTTTGAGATAAGTTCAAAAAAGATCCCAGAGTCTTTCTTGGTTTCTACCCTAGTGGGTGTGTCAATTATTCCTAAGAGATCTATAGTAAGTGTCCTGCCACTGTCCTTCACAAAGTTATGTTAGCAGACCTTATAGTGTTAGATATAGTTGACTTTGATCTTATACATGGTATGGATTGGCTTCATTCCTCTTATGCCTCTATAGATTTCCACACTCGAGTGGTGAAATTTCAATTCCTAGATAAGCTAGTCTTTGAGTGAAAGGTAATTCAGTGTCTTCCAAAAGCCATTTCATATCTCATCTCAAAGCCAAAAAGTTGATATCCAAAGGGTGTATCTATCATCTTGTTCAAGTTAAAGACACTAAGTCTGAGACTCCAATAGTTTAGTTAGTCAATTTAGTTAATGAGTTTCCTAAGTTTTTCTTCTAGATTTGCTAAGGGTACCTCCCAATAAGGAAATAGAATTCGGTATTGACCTTCTTCTAGATAATCTGCCTATTTCTATACCTCCATATTGAATGGCTCCAATCGAGTTTAAAGATTTGAAAGAGCAACTCAAGGATATTTTTGATAACGGTTTTATAAGACCTAGTGTTTCTCCATGGGACGCTCCTGTCCTATTCCTGTGAAAGAAAGATGGTTCCTTTCATATTTGCATTGACTATTATCAGTTGAACAAAGTTACAGTCAAGAATAAATATCCTTTTCCTAGAATTGATAACTTATTTGATCAACTCCAAGGTGCAAGTTATTTCTTAAATATTGACCTTGAGTTAGCTGCTGTTATGTTTGCTTTGAAAATCTAGAGACGTTATTTGTATGGGGTGCATGTTGATGTGTTAATGGATCATAAAAGTTTTTATTTTGTGTTTACTCAGAGGGAGTGGAATCTACATTAGAGAAGATGGTTAGAATTGTTGAAAGATTATGATATGAGTGTGTTGTATTATCCCGACAAGGCCAATGTACTGGCAGACGCCCTTAGTAAACTGTTTATGAGTGGTGTTGCTCATGTGGAGAATGATAAGAAAGAGTTAGTTTAGGAACTGCATCAATTAGCTAGATTTGGTATTAGGTTGGTTGATTCAGCTGAAGGGAATGTTTTGGTTCAGAGTAGTTCAAAATCGTCCCTATTTTTGGAGTTAAAGGAGAAGCAAGATAAGGATTCTAGTTTGGTCAAATTAAAGGAGTCAGTTAAAGACCAAAAGATAGAGGCTTTCTCCCAAGGGGGAGATGGTGTGTTGAGATACCAGAGTAGGTTGTGTGCCTTGTGTTGATGATTTTAGGTAGAGGATTATGGCAGAAGCACATGGTGCATGCTATTTCATTCATCCTTGTGCTACTAAGATGTACCACGACTTGTGGGAAAAATATTAGTTAACGGTTATGAACATATATATAACAGAGTTTGTAGCCAAGTGTGCAACTTGTCGACACGTTAAGGAATAGAACTAAATACCTAGTAGTAAGTTGCAAGAGTTTGCCATCCCAACTTAGAAGTGAGAAGAGGTGAATATGAATTTTGTGACTGGTTTACCCCATTTGCGTCGTCAGCATGATTCGATTTTGGTGATAGTAGATAAATTAACTATGTCAACACATTTCTTGCCAGTTCATACATTCTATACAGGTAAAGATTATGCTAATTTGTATATCTGAGAGATGGTTTAATTTTATGGAGTTCCTTTGTCCATCATCTAATATAGGGGTACTTAGTTTACTTCTCAATTTTTTAGAGCTCTTCAGAAAGGTTTTAGTATAAAAGTTCATCTCAGTTCAGCTTTTCATCCGCAGACAGATGGTCAGGCAGAGAGGACCATTCAGACTTTAGAGTATATGTTGAGGGCATGTGTTCTAGATTTCAAAGGTAGTTGGGATGAGCATTTGCCATTGATTGAGTTCACTTCTAATAATAGTTTCCATACTAGTATTCAGATGCCTTTATTAAGGCTTTTATGGGCGAAAATGTAAATCACTAGTTATTTGGTTCAAAGTGGTTAAGGCCACTTTGGTAGGACCAGACATGGTGTTTGAGTCCAAGGAGAAAGTTTAGTTGATTTGAGAGAGATTGAAAGCAGCCCATAGCCATCAGAAATCATATGCAGATGTAAGAAGAAGAGACCTTGAGTTTGAGGTTGATGATCTTGTGTATTTGAAAGTTTCACCCATGAAAGAGGTGAAGAGATTTTGCAATAAGGGGAAACTTAGTCCCTGTTATGTTTGTCCCTTCTATATTTTGAGTCGTGTTGGGAAGGTAGCATATGAGGTTGAGCTACCCACATATTTATACTCAGTTCATCAAATATTCCAAGTGTCATTGTTAAAGAAGTGCATTGATGATTCAACCCTTATAGTTCCTCTACAAAGTACATATATTTAGTATAGCCTTTTTTAAATAGAAGTCCCAGTAGAGATTCTTAATCACCAGATCCTTAGACTAAGGAACAAAAAAGTTCCCTTGGTCAAAGTACAATGGCCAAATCAGTCCGTTGAGGGTGCTACTTAGGAAGTAGAAGTAGACATGCGTATCAAATATCCTCATCTCTTCTCCACGAACTCAGATTCAGCCGAAGGTAATAATTTTCCTTCATTTAGTTATGGTCATAAAAATTTATGCACTTACAGATTAGTTCAGTAGCTCACTATATTTGAGATTCAATCATATAGTTTATTTTAGTTGTGCATGATAGTTTATATCCTCAGATTCCTCAGTATTTTTAGCTTAACAAGCCATATTTTTTAGAGAAATATTCTCAAAGGGGAGATATTGTATTACCCCGTATTTTCCTAGCTTAAATTTGTTCCTATAATGTTAAGGGATAGCTTCAAAAATGAATAATATTTATTCCCTGTGAAATTTTACAAATTTAGACTTTAAATTGTGTGGGAAATTGAATAAGTTTTCCATCGATACCAAGTTCACCTAATTCCGATACTCTGTTGAGAAGTTAGAGCACTTTTAAGTTGACATTGTGCCACCTAGGCACCCACCGCATCACAGAGGAGGGTAAATGGCAATCATCAAATTCCAGTGGACCTCCATGACGTTGGCGTGTCACGGAGATCTCCCATTTCTCATTTGTCAAAATTCAGTAGCCCAACACGATAGTGACCCGTCGCACCAATGGAAAAAATTGCATTCCAAAGGGGCACCGAGATGGCATCGTATCGCAGAGTCGGCCCAGTTCTCAATTGTTATATTTTCAGTGAGCCACCATGATAGTGGAACATCGTTGTGGCCTGCCATTTCAAAAAAATATTGTGCTTTTCAGTTACGATTTAAAGTTTAATAGGGTTATTTTAGTCAATTCCCAAGGCCCTAATCCATACAAAACAAAGAATTAAACATATTTTAGCAATTAACACTCATTATTCATCATTCTCTTCAAAAGAAAAACTCTAGAAATCAAGAGCTTCTTCTCCAAAAAATCAAAATCCTCCATTGATTCTCAAAGAAAGATATAAAATGAGGATACCCAAGATAAGATAATTAAGAACTCATCATTAAGAACTCAAATAGGATTCAATAATTCAAGTTTCTGCATTTAATCATCTACCAAGGTATGTGGGGTTTATGAACAAGGATCTTCTTTCATTGTTGTGCCCAAAACTAGCTTTTAACTACAAATTTACATGATTTTGAATGTCTATATATGAATTTTAAATTAGGGTTCCTACCCATTATTGCTAATTGCAAGATTATGAGGTTTCTAATATTTTAGAAGTTTAATTGAATATCCACTTTCATACTTTCATGCCTATTGAAGAAATTTACAGATTTTTAGATGAATTATCATAGTTTTCATGATTAAGAATGAATATTACGATGTTTTGACATAAGTTTTATGTATGGGTTACAAATCCCAAGTTTATATGCTGATGTTTCAAGAAAGATGATGCTCTAAGCATTCTATGATCAGTTTATTCACAGACTTTCAGTAAAGCTTTGATCTTTTGATCCTAAGTTATGATAAGGAATTCACATTGTTCATATAGTTTGAAATTTAAGGAGATAAGCATAATTGTTTTTTTATTTTAAACCCTTGTACTATTTTATGGTGGATTTCTAATAAGTTCTGAGCAATAAGTGTGGAAGTAGTATTTAGCACCGAGTTGGGTATGATTCCAAGGTCTCATACCCCAGAGCTACGTGCTACCATAGTTTTATGATTTGCTCATATTGGGCTAAGATTATGATAACTTAAGTTAAGGTTCTATTCTAATGGGATGGTTAGAATAGCTCTCCCTAATGTGGGTAAGACGTTGGACTCCATGACAACTCACATGATTTATGTTGCTTAGAAATATGTCCCAAAGTTCCTAAATCCTAAGATAGAATGACAAAAAATCTCTTTAGTAAAAAATAAGTGTAAAAGCTCACCAGTTTATTCAGACTATGTTTTATAGGAAGATATTTAACTAAAGTTTTCAGCTTTCAAATTTCAGATTTAAGGTTGAGTCCTTTCTTCACATAGATAATATGATTTAAAGAGAGAATACAAGTACAACTTCTAGAACTAAATGTTATGACTCATTAGATTTATAAAGTTTGATTTGCTCTTTTTGTAATTAAGATATTCCAAACTATGTTAGCCATATACATTTAGCATGCATTGTTTTACAAATTTTAATGATGAGAAGATGTTTTAGTTATGCATTTCACCGCTATATACTAAGTATATCTTCAATGTTCTGATCCACATATAAGTCTTTGTGATACATTGTCTCATAATATTGGTTCAGATGCTCAGTATCAGCAGTGTGAGTAGTTTGAGCATCTCCATCTACATCCTACAGTTTGTGAGTCCTCATAGTTCAGGGACTTGTTCATTCAGATTTTCCAGCTTATCAGTTTATATGATTTAGTAATTTTGTCAAACAGTTCGAGTTAGTTAAGGGTTTGTCCTAGTGACGCTCTAGTTGTTAGTAGAAGAGGCTTGTCAGACTTCTAGTTTTGATTTCACTTATTTAGTATTGAGATTTCAGACATTGTTTCAGACATTATATTCTAACAGTTTTTTGCATTTAGTATAACTTTTATGTCTATATTCCTTCGTTATGAGATTCATGCTTAGTAACTGGCAGATAAGGTTGGCTTAAGGCTATTCGTATTCTTAAGCACCATGTGATGTCTTGTGACTAAGTTTCGAAGCGTTATAAAAAGTATTTATGAATACATACTAAAAAGACAAAAATGTAATAAGTATATTTTCCGAAAAAAAGAAAATAGCAACCATGAAAACTCATGGCAGTGTGATATTCAATTAGCCCACACTCGATCAATTAGTTGCATGTACAAGAGGTGAAATCGTATTTAAGTTTCTGCAACACAGTCAACATTTAACAAAAGAAGTTACAAGGTAGTATAAATACAAAACACTTTGTACATGTTGTCGTTATCCGCTAAATCAATTTGGTAACTAGTTTAAATCACGAATAAAAAAAGCAAGAATCTGGGGTGCCTACGCACAAAATGTAGTTTTCTCAATCAAATAATCATAAAAAATCAACTAAGTAATATCAACAATAAATATACAGGTAAGGCCTAGACAATTTTCTCAAGTATCAAGATTTAAACAATCTCAACAATCACATTACAACCATGGATCTACGTCAGCAACAATTTACGTTAGCATTTATTATCCTTTCACTATTATCATGATATATCATGCAGAATCACTCCTCAATATAGTAATCTGCGCACACATTCTAAAAGATCTTATTTTTTCCCATCTAGTCATGAGACCTGTTGGAGACACGCAAGGGTTCATATACCATATTGGTGTGGTACCCACCATAATAATAAAGTCACACCAACATGATATCCAATCCATTAAAAATAATTGTACTGGTATAGAACTTGATCCATAAAACTAATAGCAACTTATTTTTCTAATTTTACTATCCTTTAAAATAATATCGTAACTGCACCCATATTTACAATCACAATCATATCTCAACTTCAACGAAGTTCCACAATCAACAACTTATTCATTCAAGTATTGTTAAACCAGTGTAGCAGTTAACCAAATGTATGTCCAATGAACAATCAAATTTCAATTAAATTTACAACAATAAAAAAAACTAAATTAAGTCTTAACCCAGTTAAACTATAATAAACCTCAATTGAAAAACCTGAAATTTAATCTAATTCACAAGACGTTTTCTTAAATCAACTCGTCCTATCTTTTATGGTTTATAATAAGCAAATACAAGAGTATTTTTTTCATTTAGTCTTGATAGAATATTTGGTTATTCAAATCCACTAACTTTACCATTATTAGAGGTCGATAATGTTTCCCAAAGGTAATTTAACATTCACTCATTTCATAACATTAATATTATCCAAATCCATGTACTTTATAGTCCAATTATAATTTTTAAGTATTTGTTATGTAAAAGGTCTCACCTTTATGGAACTCAAGGTTTCCAATTAGCTTAATTCATGATCAAAAACAATAATTATATGCAAGCAACTATTATTTACACCTTAGATTGAATTGTAGATAATTTTACATCTACCCATAGGCTTACTTTTTTTTTTTTTTAATGAAATTAAGATTCTAAAAAACAATTCCAACAATAAGAATCTCCCAAATGATTTTATTATTAGAATGAATTACTACATGATAAAAGTAAGGGAGTTACTTTAAAGGAGAGAATCACCCTAGTCTTTGGAAAATCACCTCTCAAGTGATCTAGAATAATTTTTTGGAGTTTATGAAATAAATCACAAAATATGACACTTAAATAGGAAATTTCCCTAGCGGCTTCTACTATGTTGAATCGATTGTTATGAACTAGGGCTCTCTACGACAGCCCTTGATGAATCCCCTTTCCCTTGCTATGGTGGATCTTTTACCGCCAAAGTGGTGTCAATATAGCTGGAATTCCCACAATTAGAGTGACACTAAGGTAGTAATCCCAAGGAATTGAATCTTACCCTCATTTCACATCACAATATATTAGCATAGGACATCACAAAACTACCCAATGCACCTATTTAAAAATCATATGTTACAATTTTATGTTTATCCTAGAATATTTCCTATGGTGGTCTAGATCACTAGGTCACACCCTAATGAAGTACAAAACAAGATTACATAATAACTCAAGCCACTATCATCACAAACATAAAAAATGCTCATTTTTATCCTTGTACTACCCCACCTTGAGATCTATTTTCTACCTCAACTTATTAAGGGAACATCTAATAGAGAATGTTATCCCTATCCATTCTACAAGGATAATATGGGATGTTACATTATTTACAAATTAAATAACCATTCATCCCTAAATTAAATAAAAAAAACAAGGTAAAAACCTAACTCAATGAAGAGATGGGGATATATGCGACACATGTCTGCTTGGTCTCCCATGTGGACTCTTTATCAAGACGGATCTTCCACTAGACCTTTACAGATGCAATTTATTTTGACATCAAATTACGGACCTCTCTATCTATGATAGCGACCAGGTTCCTTAATATAAAATATATTTTTTTTATATAATGGGAAAATGAAATCTGGGTTGAACTTTGGACAAACATGTAGGTAAAGCCAGTCCATAAACCATCGTCACCTCTCTCTTTAGAATATCGAATAGTCTAATATATCTTGGATTGAGCTTACATCACTTACTAAATTTCATAATACCCTTCATGGGTACAACCTTGAGAAATAATTTCTAAACTTCAATAAAAGCCATATCTCTCGCTTTTTATCTGCATAATTTTTTATTTACATTAAGCTGCTAGCACCATCTCTTGGATAAAATTCACCTTCTCTAAAAATTTTAGAAAGGTCAGTACCCCATGGTCTCACCTTAAAAGAATCAGAATAGATACTGAGATATCTATATCTGATCCTATAAAATGCCTCAGATGATGCCATATCAATACTAAAGTGGTAACTATTATTATATGCAAACTTCACTAATGGAATAAGCTGGTCACAATGATATCCAAAGTATATTAATAATTCATAGAGCACATATTTAAACATTTCAATTAACTCAGATTTCCCAACACTTTGGGGATGAAGAGTTTTTGTAAGGTCCACCCTAGTACTCAACTCATCGTGTAATTTTTAACAATATTAGAAAAAAATTAGTGCCTCTTTTCGAGACAATAGATACTATAAATACATGCAATTGAACAACATCATGAATATAAATCATAGCTGACTTTTCTGCACTGTAAATTATCTAAACGTAAATGAAATATGCAAACTTAGTCGTACTATAAATGATAACCCCAAAATGTATATGGGGCATTAAATAAGTCCAAAAAATATTACTCATAATGCCCGTACCTAGTTTAAAAAGTTGTCTAGGGAATGTAATCATCATGAATCTTCAACTGGTTATATTAAGACCTAAAATCATCTTAGAAAGATTAATAGACCCTGCAGCTCATCAAAAAAATCATTTTGTGAGGATGCGAATACATACTATAGATTTTAACATTATTAAACTATTGGAAGTTTATAAACATATGTAAACGACCATCCTTATTCTTCACAAACAAAACTGGAGCAACCCATAGACCGGCACTCGGCCGAATAAACCCTTCAATAAGAAAATCTTGTAACTAAGCCTTCAACTCGCTCAACACTATTGTTTTCATCGCATAAAAAAGAACTAAATTAGGATCACTATTTGGTTCTAAATTTATGAAAAAATCAATGTGGAAGTTTGGTGGTATACTAGGTAAATCCACAAGAAACATCTCTAGGTACTACCACACTATAGAACCTGATTAATAGGTGAAACCTCTGTACTAGTGTCTCAAATCAATGCTAGAAGTATAAAACAACCCCTTATGTTAATTTCTTAGCATAGATAAAAGATATAAGGTTCGTAAGATAAGGATAACAATGGCCCTCCCCCTAAAATCTTTCCATACTCAGCATAGCCATAGTCAATGTCTTACAATGATAGTTTAGAATAACATGATAAGGAGAAAACAAACTCATTCCTAGAGTAACATGTAAATAAACAATGTTAAGAATCTATAACAATGTTCATGTTCAGTACCACATAAAAGAGAAAACACAAGAATGATAAACTCAATCAACATTTAAAGAATCACCAACAGGTATGGACATATGTAACGCCCCAAAATCTTATCCCAAAGTGTCGCATAGTGCTTAAGATTACAAGTAGCCCCAAGCTAACCCTTTGAGCCTATTACTACATATAATAACTTATTTTGAGATAGAATAAATAAAACACTAGTACTGTAATTTCAAATAATAGGAAATACAAAGAAAATACTAGGTCCAAACGACCACAATATTGGAAATCTCAACATACTAACAATCTGATAACTAGTCTGACAAAGCCTCTACTACTCTATGACTAGAGAGCCATTGGGACAGGCCCCCAAATATCTCAAACTGAACTAAAAGCAATAATATATCTACTAAAATACTAAAATATCTGAAGATAGGTCCTTGAACCATGAGGAGTCACACTTGTGGAGATGTAGACAATGGTACTGGAAATCACTGACGAGACTGGGACTGAGCACCGGAACATATATTATAAGACAATGTAGCACATAGACGTAAATGTGGATCAGCACTTGAGAATGTACTGAGTATATGGGGAAGTATGCATTTAAATAAACATTATCATTACTCTTTATAACATCATGCATGTATATATGAATGACTCACATGGCTTGAATAAATCTAAAATATAATTGTCATGAATTATGAATAGTTAAACATGAAATACAAATCTCGTGAGTCATTATACTTAACTTTAAAATCTCTGCTCTCCTCTTATTCTCAATACTTGATATCTAAAGGAATCTTTTAATATGCTTTCTAAACTCATGCTTTCATTTTGAGGAGCATGGAACTTCTTTGAAACTCAAGGACTCAAAAATTTTAGGAACTTTAAACACTTGGGAACTCTAGAACTCTTTTAGACTTAAGACACTTAGAACTCGGGATTATATAACTTTGGATACTTGGGAGTTTCTTCTAACCGACATAAACCATGTGACCTACATGGAGTCCACCATATTGTCTTTCTAATGAAGAAACCTCACATTTGGGAGAGGTATCATACTTTTGCCAAGGTGTATAACCTCAACTCAGCGATCACTATCTCTGCCTCGGGCCTATCATTCTCAGTTGTACGGTGGCACGTAGTTTTAGGGTATGAGACCTCAGAATAATACCCAAATCGGTGCTAAATACTACTTCCATACTCATCTTAGAACTTTTAGGAAATCCACCTTAAATAACTCAAGGGTCTATACTGAAGATCAAAATGTATTACTATTTGTTTTAATCGAACATCATTGTGGATTCCAACTCTATTAGGACCAAAAAGGTCAAATATTTCTCAATAATCTCAAAGGACTTAAATCGTAGGAGAATATAGCACAGAAGTTCATATAATTGCAATTCTCAAGTAGGGCTTAGCGGCCCATAGCTCAATCTAACGTTAAGAGTCATCAAAATGTATACTAGAGATCATAACGATTCATAAATCATATAGAAATCTGGAATTTCAGCATTATGCATTAATATCTCATACTCATGTATCTCAATTTCTAAAACATGGAAATTATCATAATTTCAAGAACAACAACAAAGGGTACAAACCCATACTTTAATTTTCATAAGAAAACATGTGAAACCATATATTCTTATAATTTAAAATAACTTCTGGGCATAAGGACGAAAGGAGTGTCCTTGTTCAAACCCAACATACCTTGAATTAGAAGCTTTGGATAAACTTTTGCTTTCGGGACTCTATTTCTACTCTTGATTGAGGGTTCTTGAAGCCCTTGACTTGGGAACCTTGAATCTTGACTCAATTTAGAAAATCTATGATGGATTCTTGAGATTCTTGGATGAGGTTTTGCATACTTACCGTTTTTGTTGAGAGAAAACTTGAGAAAAACATCATAGGATGCTTGTAAATGACTTTAATTTGGTGTTTGTACGATTTAAGAGACTTGGAAAAAATCCAAAGTGCCCTTTTTAACTTTTGTACGAAGCCAAAAAAATTGAACTTGGAACCCGATTTTATGGGCCACCGCAATGCGCCACTATCACGATCACTCACTGAAAATTAACAAATGGGAATCTGGGAGTCACCATGGCGTTGGGCCATCATGTTGTCCGACTGGTTGGGACCTGTAACTTTAGCGCGACACATCATAATCACGCTATGCCACTAGAAATTTACTATTAGGAAATTGGGGTCCTCCGTAACACGCCACTATTCTGGAGATCCACTAGAATTTGACAATTATCAGAAAGACCCTCTCCGCGACGCGCCAAGCACTAAAATGATGTTTTTTTACAAATAGGATTTAAATTAGCTATAACTTCTTTCCTAGGCATCAGATTTGGGCAAATCTTATATCAACGAAAAGCTTATCGAATTTTCTATGTGATAAAAAATTGAAATTAGGGAAATTCTATATGGTTAAACTGATACTCACCTAGGAAGTCTCTCGTTAACCTTCTCTAGGAGAAATTCAGCTTAGAAAAAATTCAGGGAATTACAACATATAAACAAGAACATCAAGTAAAATGAACACTATGTACAACCCCATAATAAAACAAGTAGACATATTAGAAAAAGTAGAACTAGGATAAAATAATATCGTAGCTATGTAATCACAAATATGAATAGTACCTCTAATCACCACATTCTATTCCTCTACCTCATGTTTTTTAGGGAATGTGTAGAAATGGTTTGGTTATCTTACTGCAAACCATCACATCAAGCTGAGAACCACCTATATAATCTTGACTTCTATTTTATTTAGATGGTTTTCATATCTACCCTCTATGTGTCCCCCATGGCCACCTTGAGAATAGTCTCTTACCTGAATACCACCTCTTCTACCTACTAAAACCAAACCTTGGAGAGCCTAATGTTAGCTAGACAACTAGCCTTTCTGTAACGAGGATGATTCTTTCATGCAATACCAACCTTCCTACACTCATAGAAAGTTTGGTCGAAGGTGGGTCATTGAGCTAAAATAAAAGAATTTAGATATCATCTAAAATTAAAAGAATAGAGGTTCACATGTTATAGACTCTAGTCGACACCTACATAAATGAATAAATAGGGAATCTAGAGTACCCCAAAGAAATTTGGCCACTACAAAAGAACTTATGTAATTGCCCTTAATTTTTGGTGTTTTTCACAACCATTACTGTATACCCCATCTATTTTACTCCTTCTATGCACTTACAAAACTGAAACACCACCTAAAAGGACCTATTGGAAGACACCATATAAAGATATAATACATAAAGGCCTATATTGAATCACTTAACAAACAAGTAGATATCGAGAGTATGAATGAAACTAAACTTTGAAGGTATTAATTGAAAAATTTGTATCTCAATGATGGAGACCTCATCCCATCTCCTAATCCTCAAGGTACGAGAAACATATTTCTCTAAAAATATAGAATAAAATTTTGTCAATGTCACTACACATGACCCTGCTTCCTTACACTCTACTTAGGACCTCCATGAAATCATAGAATCCTCTTGTTGCTGAAAAGTGACAGTATCAACTAAATACTGCTATACTACACCAATATTATAGAGATTCTCATGATAGTTAATGATGAACTCAATTGCATCCTCAATCTCATAAATTTAGATGATTGAAGGCTTTATTTTTATGAACTTGTAGAACATGTTATGCTTATTTCAAGTGATCAATGGAACTAGCATTTGTCCGAGGAAGATCCATGTCTTTAAAGCCTTATCCATTTAGGGATCCTCTACAACAACATATGCACTATCGAAGGCTACCCAGTGGGAACTACTGGTGTAGCGCCATACCCTTCCCACCCACTAAAAAAACATACAACTTTTTGAGTTATATCCAATAAATTTAAAGGTGGTTTGACATGTTCGTTAACTAGACTTGCTTTTCATCCTTCCTCTTTAATCAACAATGTGCCCCTTTGCCTTTTCAAGCATCTCTTTTATTGATTATACAACACGTATTATCACCATATATATTATAAAGCATTAAAGAAGTCAATAACCAATCTGGATGACAGAATAGTAATATGAATCAAGTAATAGAATACAAATAATCAAAGAATTAAGTTTACCTATTGTGCGATAGTGTATCATAGAATAGTACAGAGGACTTTTTAACATACCATGAGACATTACTAGGCATGTCTCTGTTCAATGAGATCAATCAACCTAGGGGTGTGATACAATCTTTTTCATAGTGCAAGTGGACATGAGTTAATAATACACGAACATTCTCATGGAAAAACTATATATCTCAAGCTTGTAACCCATTCAATTAATATATTAAGACAATTAATAAAACCTCAAAAAATATAAGAAATAAGTACAAAAATCATATCAATTACATCCTTAGAATCCAAAAGTTGTCATACAAGGATGTGAACAAAAACTATGTAAGAATATCACACAAAATGAATTATATGAAGTAACTCCATAGTCCAAAAAAATACAATAGGAACTAAACAAAATTATGGTAACCTAAAATCCAAGTGCCTTAGCCTCGAATAGATCAGTTGGACATACTAGAGGTAAGGTCACATCTGAGTCTCTGGAACACAATTTATACTACAAGAAAAAAGTATACAAGGTAGTATCAGTAAAAAATCTATTGGGAGGCATCATCAGCAAACTTTATTTAGTACAAGTATAAATTACACATCAAATACATAAGAACATAGGGAACCAACACATAATAAATAATTTCTCAATCAAATAATAGTTCCAAATTCGCTAATCACTGTCTGCAACAAATATATATAAGCTACCAACAATTTTAAAAAGTAATTATGAACTCAAAAATTTTAACAATAACATCAGAACCATCGATCTATGACCACATTTATTTACATTAATATTTTCACTCCTTTTAATATTATCATGATATATCTTTCTAACTAGCTTCCCAATACACTAATCTATACACATATGTTAAATGTTCTTATTTTTACCCAAATAGTAATGCCATATAGGGGACGCATTAGGGTTCATGTATTGTATCAACATGGTACCTAATCTATTATAATAATAGCATACTAGCATTGTACCATATATATCAGGTAATACTATGCTAGTATGGTACTCGATCCGTAATAATAATAATAATATCAATTTATTTATCCAATTATAATATATCTTAGACAATATCATGAGTGCACCACATTTTTCAAGTACACTTCACAATCATATTTAAAACTCAGTCAAGTTTAACAATCAATAGTCTATTCATTCATGCATTGTCAAACCAAAAAATAAGTTAATCACAGGTATGTGCAAAGAGAAATCCTCATGCCATTTAATTTAGAGGTATACAAGAAAATATATATGAAGTCTAACTTAAGTTAAAACATAACCTACATCAATCGAAAGGCAACATTTAAAGCAAAACCTACATCAATTAAGAGCACATAAGTTAACCTAATTTATCAGAGATTTTCCTTTCCTTAATTTCAAAGATCGTACATGGAGTAAAATAGTCAAATACAAGAGTAATTATTTATTTACTCTCAAAATAACTTTTTTAGAGGTTTAAACAAACTTACTTTACCCTTATCTAGGGTTTATAATATTATTCAAGTGTCAGTTTACCATTCTATAGTTTCACAATATTCATATTATCTGAAATCATTTTGTTTCTACTTTAATTATCACCTTTCAAGAACTATTAGTTCTAAAGGTCTCACCTTTATGAAACTCAATGACTCAAATTACCCAAATTAATGATCAATAATAATAATTTTGGGCTAAAACTGTTAATTGATAACCACCAATAAATACTAGATAATTTCACATCTATTCATAGGCTTTCACATGTGTTTTATGAACTTAGGGTTCTAACCCATAAATTTCACTAGTAATATTTTTCCTAATGAATCTATGATTGTAAAGGATTACTAGGTGAAAAGAGAAGTAAAATTACTTACATTAATAGAGAGAATTACTATAGTCTTTGGAAAATCGGCTCTTTGGAGCTTTAAATAAATTTTGGAAGTTTATAAAATAAACCCCAAATATGACACTTAAATATACATCATTCCTACTGACTTTTAGTGCAACAACCTTTCACTTCAGTACACTCTTTATGCCAAATTGGGTCTTCCTAAAGTGGCCCTTACTAAACCCCCTTTTCTTTGATATGGTGGTTTTCCAACCACCATCATGTTATCCCTAAAGTAGGAATTCCTACTGCTATAGTGGTCCTAATGAAGTAACTAAGGAAAAACTAAATATTACCCTATTTTGAAAAGAAATTTTTTGATCTTATAACATCACAAAATCATCCCACTTGGAGTCTACAAAATTATATATTATGACTTTATTTTTTAATCCAAATTTTTTTATTTGAAGGACCACATAATTAGGTCATCCCTAATTGAATACAACACCATATAATGCAAGAGCACAAGATATAATCTACATGAACATCCACCATGCTAGTTTTTAGTATTAAACTACCCTACTTTAACACTTGTTTTTTAGCCTAACTCATTAAGAAGACTCCTAACATGGTACTTGGGACCTAACAAAACAATAATTAAGGAAGCTGCTATTGCACTTATATTTTAGTTAAAAATAATGGGAGGATGTGTGTCAGTGGGCATTGGCCATTGTGTATCATCATATTTCATTAAATTCCATTCCATTACCTTAGAAATATCATCTTAATAGACTATGATTTTATTTGATATTAAATTATTGAGACTTTTATTCTAGTAGGGTTGCCTTCTTTTTTTATTTGATATAGTTTTTTGGTTAAGCACAGTTGGAGTATCATACTTATTGAGTATAAGTAGATCGTAATCACTCTTACTTAATGCGTACTTCAAATGTAGATCCTAGATTTATAGGTACCCATTGTTAAAGATTGAGTCTTGCAGAATTTCAAAGTTATAGTGAGCTTTACCTCTACATATCACCCTTATTTCATCTATCCTTTATCTTCTATCTATTTTACTCCTTGCATTTAATGTTATTTTATTTACTTATGTCAGTCAAATTTAGAGTTACTCTTTTATATTTATGATAGCTGAGTTTTGGAGTGTTTTGAATTCATTCATTTCCTTTTATCTACTATTGGTGTACGATTTTGTTAAATTATTATTCTTATTATTGATATTTATGTGTATATATTCATACTTTTAATTTTATTCAATTTACTAAGTATTTATATTAGGATTACCTGCCATGATTGGATCAAGACGTGCCATCACAACTTATGAAATTTTAGATTGTGATACCAATAATCATGCATTGTCTTATCTAGAGCATGTTTAAGATAGATAGACAACCAATCACTTTCCTTCCTCTAGAAATTGATGGAAATGAACAGGTTGTACTTTCTCCTCCTAATAACAATGTCTTAAAATTAAGTGACAAGCATTAGATGATATTTATGTATATATATGTACAGACAAATATATATATATATGTGTGTGTGTGTGTGTATTATGAGAAGTTAATACTAAAATTTACTAAATAATAATTAAATTGTCTATAACATAAGCTCATCAAATATGGATTGTCGCCTCTTATCTTGAATCTCGCTTTATGACTGCAAAGGTTGATTCTAAATCAATCAAAATAATCTCTTTAAAAACTTATGGAACTTCTTGTCATAGATTTTCACTAACAAAAATATAATAAATATGTCAAGTCATAGATAATTAATTAAGATACAATCACAAATCAACTAATCAATTTTAGAAAATAAGCTTATGATTATTCATCAAGCTCTACCATCAATGTACCAATTTATTCCTAATCTACATATTCTTTACAAATCAGATCATATTTTGATATTGGTTCTAATGCAATTTCAAGTGTAGGTGCTAGTGGAAAGTGTGCATAATGCTGAATGAGAGGGGAGGCTAAGGTGCTTATGCTTTAGACTAAGAGTTGGTATCTTTACGTCCATAGGTTGATAGGTGAGGGGATGAAAAACATAGGAATAGAGTACTCAATGATATAAAAGTTAGTTTGTCCATTGGTGAGCACATAGTGGATATAGGCATGAATATGTCAGAGGTACTTTTTTGGAGATAGTGAAAGTGTAGAAGTAGAGCATATCCGAGGGAATGTATCATAGTAATATGCAGGATGCCCATTTCCTTAGAGGGACATATGATGACATCAACGAAGAAGAGTCAATCTGTGGGAAGATGAAAGATGTCCTACAACATCGTCGTAATCTATAAGCTTCCTTGATGATTTCTTCTTACTCTTATAAAATTTGCTACTTTTACTACAAAGTCCTTGATCACTCTCTCTTGATGAAATTTTTATACAAGTTTACATTAACAAATATAAATAAATTCATTAATATTAAATAAAATTAGTGGTAAGATAAAAAATTTATATGGCACTATATATTCTACCTTTCTTCCTCTTTGCTTGTTTTGTTTCCATCTTCGCCGATTTTTCATCGATAGTAGTTTTATTTTCATCATTCCATTTCTCCATCTTGATTAATTATTTCTCTAATCAGTTTCTTCCTTGATATTTGTTATTGAAATTATCTCATCATCAAATACTTTTTCTAATATGTGTTGAGGATGTTCTAGACTATTTTCTAACCCACTTCTCCATATTTGATGAATAACTACTACAACATTCTTGTAGTGCATATCAAACACTTTCTCAATCTCAATTATACCCATAAACTTAATCTTTATAATCACCCATCAATTAACCTTATCTTTCTATAGTAAATACGGTGTAGTAATATATCATATGTCACTACACCTTCGAACTACATTTATTTTAGCCTATATATTAATGGTCGATTATAAACATCAATCGAACTATCTGATTTGGAGGACCTGGGCTAATAATACATTGGCATATTTAAGAACTTATCATATATATTCCTGGAAAAAGATTATGCAGAATAAGAAATATAAGCCAGTAAAAATACGGTGCAACAATATTAATGAATAGTGGGAAGCCATCTACACACAAGCCTAATCTAACATTTCTTGGATCACTAGAAAAACCAAGATACTGTCTATTGAAATAATTCAAAGATTCTGTATTCGATGGATGAGACATTACACTTGGTGCCCTCATATTTTTATTATTCCATCGCATATGAGGGTCGTAACTTAGCGACATGTGCAACCCTTTTAACCTGGGTATAAGATCTAAATAGTGTATTCAGTTAACTAAAACTATCTTTTATTTGGGAGTGCGCATAAAATTATCATCTCCATAAAACATATAATTTTCTAGATTACTTTTACCCTTATAAAATAACATGCACCAATTACATAATAATGGATTCTACCATACGACATTGTGACTTGAAGAAATAATTCTTTTGTCTGAGAGAAAATCTTAGATATGTCCAGTTATGGGTTAACCAGTTCCCCCAGAAAACCAATAATAGAATCCATAGAATCTAGAGAAACACTCCGAGCTAATTGGTTATTCATTAGTTTTTCTAAAATTTACAAAGAAGAATACAGACTTCCTTCACATAGTGGATGACTTTCCTCTTCTAATTAATGATAAAAGTGTCTTTCTTCTTTATTGGAATCTTTTTCTAAATATTGTTTGGTTTCCAACCCATTATGAACTCCAAAAGCATCATTGATCATATCATGCTCCTTATCATATTGAACCGTATCATGTTAAAACTTATTTTGATCATCCACAAACCTACTATATTCACACATAGGTAGAAAATTATAAAATATGTCATTCAATTCATTGGGATCTCCATTATCAACAAATAATAAATATCTTGGCTCAAATCCCGTATAATAGAGATTAACCATAGTTGTATTAAGATTAAAAAAACATCGGCACTAGGATTGTAACGCCCCAAAATTTCCAACCCGAGATGTCACACGGTGCTTAGGGCTACACGTAGCCACAAGCTAACCCTCGAAGCCAGACACTACCTCGAGGAAGCCAATTCAACAATAGTCATGCATAATAAAGAGATATACCACATCGGGTTCAAGAGAAATACTAGAGAATATTAGACTGTACAACCAAAATATATTAAATGACTGTACACACCAACCCTCTAGTCTAACAAAGCCTCTATACATCAGAATCAAGGAGCCATTAGGACAAACCCCCAACTGACTCAACAATACTGAAAACCATAAAAATAAAATGATATCATAAAAATATAGACACGGTCCTTGAGCCATGAGGACTCACCACTAGAGAACGTAGTTGAGACACTAGAATATCACTAACGCGGTTGCGGCTGAGTACCGGAACCTACATTACGAGAAAATATAGCCCATAGAAAAATAGGTGGGTTAACACTTTGAAATGTACTGAGTATGTGGGGGTGCATGCAACAATGCAAATATCATCATCAATTTCATAAGAATATGCATATGCACAATGATGGCTCACTTGGCTTGAGTTAGATTAAAAAATACTTTTCGTGATCTCATAGTAAATAAATCATATGATAAAAACCTCATAAATCATCAGAAATAACTCAACTCTTCAACACAAGACTCGGAGTGACTCGGTAATTCATTAAATTCAACTCTTATGGACATGGGAGGTTCTTCTAACCGACATAAACCATGTGAGCTACATGGATTCCAACGTTTTGCCCTCCTAAGGAGAGAAGCCCACATTGGTGGGAGCGTCGTACTCTTGTTGGGGAGTACAACCTAAATTTAGTGATCACAATCTCATACTCGGACTCTGGCCCACAATTATCAATATCAATCCTACGGTGGCACGTAGTTTCATGAAAATATCAAATTTCACGCTAGGTGCTAAATACTACTCCCAAGCACAAGCTCAGAACGCGTTAGGAAATCCACAAAAATATCTTAAGGGTTTATCATGAAGACCAAATAAAATCTCTTTCTCATTTATCAAATCATAATCAATTTGTGGATTCCTAACTCGACTCAAATAAAATCAATCTTTATCAATATCAAAATGTATCAATTCATTAAATCATGGCAACATCAATAACTTTGAGAAAATACTGAGAGTCATTGTAACAACTCAATCTCACGAATCAATATACTCAATAATCCAATTTGTCCTAAGGAAGCTTAAAGATTGACACATATCTTGAAAGAACTTGAAATATCAACTCATGGTTGAAATATGAAATTCACAATATTAAATATCAAGTCATAACTTGGGAATAGAAAAATAATCCAGTATAACAAAGCTTGAACAATTTATATTCTCATAATCTCATGATGAAGTAATTTAGGTATAAATCCACTTGCCAAATCATATAAATCCATGATAGAAATCAAAGATTTGGGCACAAGAATGAAAGAATTGCTCTTGTTCAAAACCCCGCATACCTTAATCTTTGAAATTGGATGAATTGTAGTGCTTAAGACTCTATCTACACTTGTAATAAATGATTCTTGAAGCCCACACTATGAGGAACTTGATTCTTGAAGATTTATGGATGATTTTTTGAAGATTAAATTTTCTTGATTGAAACCCTAATATATATTCTTAAGAAAATTGGATGAGAGAATAAAGAATTAGGATTTGGATGGGGATTCTCATATTTATATAAACATCCAAAAGATGCGAAAAGACCAAAATAACCTTACAAAAACGTCCCTTAATTGCTGGAGAAAAAATAGCTGACGACATTCGTGACAAGCCGTCAAACTTATGACAAGTCATCACAAAATGTCATCACAAATTAGTGGATTTTATGATTTTCTGCTTAAGGTTGATGACATTGATAATAAGTCGTCATACTTGTGATGACTTGTCACAAATGTCGTCATTGGGGGTAGAACTCTGCCTAAGGCTAACGACATTGGTGATAAGTCGACACACTTGTGACGACTTGTCACAAATGTCGTCACTGGGTTTTCCAGCGTAATATGCTAGAGTAAAATGGGCATAACTCTTGGCTCCTATACCGGATTTGGATAAAATTGGTATTGTTGGAAACCTAATTAAATTATATAACTGTTGGTGGGTGATGAGATAAAAAATTCTTAGGGTAGCAATAGATATGCTCGTTTGAAGTTCCTTCTCAAGAATTCAAGTGGTAAGGAATATTTTGATTCACCTAATCGCTAGGACATCTTTGAGGCCTTAATACACATCTCCATTGATCAAAAAACAACCAAATCACTATAATATTCCTGTTATGGGATTGAATCATGGTTGCACTATTGGTTAGAGTCTCGGGGTATTCAATATCTTTCCCTTAGAAACATTCATCCTAGAATGTTCCCAAATAGGTTAAGAACAAGAGAAAATTAGGACGTACAGCTGGAACGACTTACTCAAAGGGTTTACTTCACTTTATACCTTCAGATACCATACAAAATGCATGAATTCGTGATGGAAGTAGACATACAGCTGAATATTTAATAAGTAGGGGGCTGAATTAAGAAAGAATGGTACCTTCTACTTTCTCCGAACTCATAGAAAAGAGGTAAGGGCACTAAGGTCGTATATCAACTTCGGATGCCAAAGTAGCACCCTCAACAGATTGATTTCGCCAAAGCACTTTAACCAAAGGAACTTCTTTGTTCCTTAGCCTACGGATCTAAAAATCCAAAAACTCAATTAGAATCTCCTCGAATGAAAGGCTATCCTAAATATCTAAGCTTTCGAAAGGATCGACCACGACAGAATCACCAATACACTTCTTAAATATACAAACATGAAATATCAGAGGAATGCTAGACAACTCTGTGGGTAACTCAACCTCATATGCTACTTTCCTAACACGGCTCAGAATCCTGTACGGACCAACATAACAGGGACTAAGCTTTTCTTTCTTCCTAAATCTCTTCACCCCTGTCATGGGTGAAACCTTTAAGTACACCAAATCATCAATATTAAACTCAAGATCTTTTTTTCTCACATCCGCATACGACTTCTGACAACTTTGAGTTGTATTCAATCTTTCTCGAATCAACTTAACTTTTTCCATAGCCTCGAACACAGCATCAGGACCAATACAGCTGTTTCTCCTACTTCAAACCAAACTATAGGCGATCTACATCTTCTCCTATACAAATCTTCAAGCGGGTCCATCTGAATACTAGCATGGAAACTATTGTTATACGTAAATTCAATCAATGAAAAGTGCTCATCCCAACTATCTTTAAAATTAAGCACACATGCCCTCAACATATCTTCTAAAGTCTGAATGGTCCACTCAGCCTGACTATCTATTTATGGATGGAAAGCAGAACTTAGATGAACTTGGGTACCGAGACCCTTCTGAAAAGCCTTCCAAAATTGGAAAGTAAAATGAGTACCCCTATCAGAGATAATAGACAAAGGAATTCCATGAAGTTTAACGATTCTCGAATATACCATCTAGCATAATCCTCAGCTGTATAAGACGAATACACTGGCAAGAAATGAGCTAATTTAGTCAATCGGTCTACTACAGCCTAAATCAAATGATGATGACGTCGAGAAGGAGGCAAACCAATTATGAAATCCATATTCACTTCTTCTTACTTCCAAGTAGGAATGCTAAACTCTTGCATTACACCACCGGGCCTTTGGTGCTCTACCTTAACCTGTTGACAAGTAGAACACTTTGCCACAAATCCTGCTATGTCTTTCTTCATACCGTTCCACCAATAGATTTCCCACAAATCACGGTATATCTTGGTAGCATTGGGATGAATAGAATATCGTGTGCCATGCACTTCAGCCATAATTCACTACCTTAGATCATCAACATCAAGAACACACAATCTACCCAGCAATCTCAACACACCATCTCCCCCTTAGGAGAAAACCTCTACGTTTTGGTCCTTAACTAACTCCTTCAGTCTGATCAAACTAGGATCCCTATCTTGCTTCTCATTTACCACCGAGACCAAAGAGGACTCAAAACTACTCTGAACTAACTTACTCCCTTCAGCGAAATCAACTAATCTAACACACAACCTAGATAAATGATGCACATCACGAGCCAGTTCTTTCTTATCATTCTCTACATGAGCTACACTACCCATAGACAACATACTAAGAGTATCTGCCACAACATTGGCCTTACCCAGGTGATACAACACACTCATATCATAATTTTTTAGCAACTCTAACTATCTTCTTTGTCTAAGATTCAACTCCCTCTAAGTAAACATATATTGTAGGCTTTTTTGATCAGTAAACATATCAACATGAACACCATACAAATAATGTTTCCAAATTTTCATAGAAAAAACTACAGCTGCTAATTCAAGATCATGAATTGGGTAATTCTTCTCATGAGGCTTCAATTGTCTAGAGGCATAAGCTATAACTTTACCCTTTTGCATCAACACACAATCCAAACTAACTCTAGAAGCGTCATAATACACCATAAAACCATCAGTACCATTAGGTAATGCTAACACTGGGGATGAAGTGAGTCGAGTATTTAATTCCTGAAAACTCTTTTCATAAGGTTTCGACCACAGGAATTTCACTTTCTTTTGGGTCAACCGGGACATGAGAGACACAATGAAAGTGAATCTCTAAACAAAACGACAGTAGTAACTAGCTAGATTGAAGAAACTAGCTAGATTGAAGAAACCCCTAATGCCAGATGGGGAGGTAGGTCTAGGCCAATTGTTTACAGCTTCTATCTTTTGGGTATCGACTCTAATGCCTTCGACGGAAATAATGTGACCCAAAAAAGCAACTAACCTTAGCCAAAATTACCACTTACTAAATTTAGCGAATAATTGATGATCTCTAAGAGTTTGCAAGACAATTCTAAGATGGTCAGCATGATCATCCTCATTTTGGGAATATACAAGGATATCATCTATGAATATAATGACAAACATATCAAGATATTGCTTGAATACTCGATTCATGAGGTCCATAAAGGCTGCTGGAGAATTGGTGAACCCAAAGGATATGATAAGAAACTCAAAGTGACCATAACGGGTTCGGAAGGTTGTCTTTGGAACATCACACTCTCACACTTTAAGCTGATGATAACCGGATATAAGGTCTATCTATGAAAAATAACTTGCACCCTGTAGCTGATCAAATAAATCATCAATTCTAGAAAGAGGGTACTTGTTCTTGATAGTTACCTTGTTGGGTTGATGGTAGTCAATGCACATACACAATGTACTATCTTTCTTACACACGAATAGAACAAGGGTACCCCACGGGGAAACACTGGGTATGATAAAGCCTTTGTCTAAGAGATCTTTGAGTTTGTCCTTCAACTCTTTAAGTTCTGCGAGAGCCATATGGTACAGAGGAATGGAATAGGTTGAGTGTGGGGAAGGAGATCAATCCCAAATTTTATTTCTCTATCAGGTGGGACCCTTGGGAGATCTTTTGAAAAAACAATGAGAAACTCATTAACAATGGTAACTTACTAAATAGTTGAAGTCTCGAACTTGAGGACTTTAACTCGAACTAGGTGATAGGTGCAACCCTTGGAAATCAACTTCCTAGCTTTGAGGTAGGCTATGAAATGGCTCTTTAGAGTTACAGAAATCCCAGACCACTCAAAAATAGGCTTGTCAGGAAACTAAAACTTAACCACTGGGGCACGACAATCTATAAACACACAGCATGAGCCAATCCAATCCATACCCAGAATAACGTCAAAATTAACCATAACTAGCTTAATCTAATCAGTACATATGACCCGATGAAGGACAGTGAAAGGACACTTATTGTACAGATTCTTAGCAATAACAAATTCTCTTACCGGGTAGAAACCAAAATAGGCTCAGTAATCTATTCAGGGTCTAGCTCAAAATTTACAGCAATCAGAGGTGTCACATAAGAGAAACTCAAACCGGGGTCTATCAATACATAAACATCAAAATGAAAGACACGGAGCAAACCAATGACAACATCTGTTGAGTCCTCCTGCTCCTGGAGAGGTTGTATAGCATAGAAGTGATTCTGGCGGGAACCGCCAGCAGTACTAGAAGAGGTGCCCTAAGAAAGAACTGGGTGAACTACGGGAGCGGTGGCACTAGTTGCATGACTCTATGGACGAGCATCTCGACTCCCCTATCTAGCATACGGACAATCTCTAAGTCGGTGGCCCAACTTTCCACAACCAAAGCAACTCCTCTGATCAACAAAACACTTGGCAAAATGATCTCTACCACACTTGGCATATGAAGGAAGATGAGGTCTGTTACCTACACTTTCCTGAGACCTGGATGGGATAAGCCTGATCCCCTTCTCCTGCTTGCTTCTAGGTGCAGGAGCACTAACTGATAAAGGCATAGGCATAAACAGAAGTCCCTGAAATTGAGGGCGATTCCCTCCATGGAATCTAGACTGACTGAATCCCTGTTTCTCTAACCTGGCTCTTTTATTTCGTCTTACTTTTTCCCTCTCTTTTACCTTATCAGCTTTAATCTGTTGGGCATGTATCATCAACCAAGAAAGGTCCATCTTCTTATTAAGCATAGCAGATCTACACTCTTTTATAACGTAACTCAACACCCCAGTCATGAACTTACACATGATGGTCCTGGAGTCAGCCATCATACTAGGAGCATATTTGGATAACTGATTGAATCTAAAATAATACTCATTAACAGTCATGGAGCCTTGTCTCAAATTCATGAATTTCTCTATCTTTGATTCCCTCATCTCAAGAGGAAAGAATCTGTCCAAGAATATATCCTAAAATAACTGCCAAGTCATGGGAGAAATATCCTCTCCCTACTCTTCTGCCATATCTCTACCCAGTCATATGCAACATCTTTCATTCGATAGGCAACCAATTTAACACTCTCATCTTCAATCACATGCATAATCTGGGTGATCCTTCTCACTTCATCCAAGTACATCTGTGGGTCTTGACCTACCTTCAACCCATAGAACTCAGGTGGATTAATCCGTATAAAGTCACGAACTTGAGCTGCAGCAAAATTATTCTCTTTCAGAGGTAGAAATGTAGCCTGAGTGTTAGCTTGAGCATTGGCGGTAACTGCCTGGGATAGCGCCTAAAAAGCTGCCCAAAATTCCGCATGACACATGCTCGTTCAAGGGGTCAACGGGTTGAGGTTGCTTGTTGTTTCTATGAGCTCGACGAGGTGGTATTTTTCGTTATAAGAGAGCATGAGTAAATTGCTGATAAGGAGACAGTTGTAGGTACGATAAACTTTAGAAAGAAAGAAATGACTTTTCCTAAAATATTTTGTAGCCTCCTGCTTATAGATGTGGTGCGCTACACACCGATGATCAAGACTCTACGTAACGTGGCTTATAAGACTCCCTAGGACTCCTTAAACCTTAGCCTCTGATACCAATCTTTGTAACACTCCAAAATTTCCATCTCGAGATGTTACACGGTGCTTAGGGCTACGAGATATCACACGGTGCTTAGGGCTACACGTAGCCCCAAGCTAACCCTCGGAGCCAGACACTACCTCAAAGAAATCAATTCAACAATAGTCATGCATAATATGGATATATACCACATCGGGTTTAAGATAAATACTGGAGAATACTAGACTGTATAACAAAAATATATTGAATGTCTGTACATACCAACCCTCTAGTCTGACAAAGCCTCTTTACATCAGAATCAAGGAGCCATTGGGACAAACCCCCAACTGACTCAAAAGTACTGAAAACCATAACAACCAAATAGTATCACAAAAATATAGACACGGTCCTCGAACCTTAAGGACTCACCACTAAGGGAACGTAGTTAAGGCACTCAAATATCACTAACACGACTGCGGCTGAGTACCTTAGCCTACATTACGAGTAAAAGTAGCCCATAGGAAAATATATGGGTCAACACTTTGGAATGTACTGAGTATGTAGGGGTGCATGAAACAATGCAAATATCATCATAAATTTCATAAACATATGCATATGTAGAATGATGGCTCACTTGGCTTGAGTTAGATTGAAACATACTTTTCATGATCTCATATTAAATAAATCATATCATAAAAACCTCATAAATCATCATTAATAACTCAACTCTTCAACTCAATACTCGGAGTGACTCAGTAATTCAAGAAACTCAACTCTTATGGACATGTGAGGTTCTTATAACCGACATAGACCATGTGAGCTACATGGAGTCCAATATTTTGCCCTCCTAAGAGAGAACCCCACGTTGGTGGGAGCATTGTACTCTTGCCAGGGAGTACAACCTAAATTTAGTGATCATAATCTCATACTCGGCCTCTGGCCCATAATTATCAATACTAATCCTACGGTGGCACGTAGTCTTGGGGAAATACCATATTTTCCTCTCGATGCTAAATACTACTCCCAGATACAAGCTCAGAACGCATTAGAAAATCCATCACAAATATCACAAGGGTCTATCATGAAGACCATATCAAATCTCTTTCTCATTTATCAAATCACAATCAATTTGTGGATTCCTAACTCGACTCAAATTAAATCAATCTTTCTCATAATCAAAATGTATCAATTCATTAAAACATGGATACATCAATAACTTTGAGAAAATATCGAGACTCATAGTAACAACTCAATCTTATTAATCAATATACTCAATAATCTAATTTTTCATAAGGAAGCTTAAACCTTGACACATATTTTGAAAGCACTAGAAATATCAACTCATGGTAGAAATATGAAATTCACAATATTAAATATCAAGTCATAACTTGGGAATAGTAAAATAATCATGATTAACTATGCTTGAACAATTTATATGATCATAATCTCATGATGAAGTAATTTAGGTATAGAACCACTTACAAAATCATATAAATCCATGATAGAAATTAAAGCTTTGGGCACAAGAACGAAAGAATTGCTCTTGTTCAAAATGTCACATACTTTAATCTTTGAAATTGGATGAATTCTAGTGTTTGAGACTCTATTAGCACTTGTAATAAATGATTCTTGAAGCCCACACTATGAGGAACTTGATTCTTGAAGAAATCTTGAATATTTATTGATGATTTTTTGAAGATTAAATTTTCTTCATTAAAACCCTAATATATATCTTAAGAAAATTGGATGAGAGAATGAAGAAATTAGGGTTTTGATGGGGATTCTCATATTTATATAGACCTCCAAAAGATGGAAAAAGACCAAAATATTCTAGTAAAAACGTCCCTTAATTACTGAAAAAAAAATAGATGACAACAGTCGTGACAAGCCGTCAAACTTATGACAAGTCGTCAAAAAATGTCGTCACAAAATAGTAGATTTTATGATTTTTTGCTTAAGGTTGATGACATTGGTGATAAGTCATCACACTTGTGACAACTTGTCACAAATGTCATCGCTAGGGTGGAAATCTGCCTAAGGCTGAAGACATTGGTGATAAGTCGTCACACTTGTGACGACTTGTCACAAATTTCGTCACTGGGTTTTCTAGCCTGACATGTTGGAGTAAAATGGGCATAACTCTTGGCTCCGATATGTGATTTGGGTGAAACCAGTATCGTTCGAAAGATAATTAAATTATCTATCTGTTGGTGGTTCAGGAGCTAAAAAATTCTCAGGGTAGCAAGAGATATTCTTGTTTGAAGTTGGCTATGCCAAAATCCTTCTCAAGAATTCAATCGGTAAGGGAAGTTTTGATTCACCAAATCGCTAGGACATATTTGAGGCCTTAATACATATCACCCTTGATCAGAAAACAACCAAAGCACTATAATTTACTTCTCATGAACTTGAGTCATGGTTGCACTATTGGTTAGAGTCTTGGGGTATTACAAGGACACCTGACCGACCTATGACTGAAAAATATATTGTGATATTGGATGCTTGATAAAACTTCTAACACAATAAAAATATTAAAGATTCATAACCCCACTAGTTTCTTTATTCATATCATGCATCCACAAATGATGATCCATCTACAAAATATAGATATTAAATTATAAATTAGATTAAATAAATTAATTTAGATTAACTAATTTGTATTGATAGTATTAAAAATTTATTTAATTGTTAGTATATATTGAGTATTAAATAATTTTTATTAAAATAACTTTGATTCTAGTTAGATTACATATTCCACAGTTATTAATAATTTAGATACATTCTTCTAACTCAACCACTACATCGCTAATTATTTTTCAATTCTAACACAAACACTCAAAACTCATCAAATGTGTATGTATAAGTTTAATTATATAATTATTTTACTATATGTACGTATAAGTATGATTTTATAATTATTTTGTATCTAAAAATATTCATCCAACTATCTCTTTAATAACTTAATTTAAATTTAACAGATTCAACCAAAACAATTCACTAATAAAGTAATCGAAACTTAAAAAATTCAATTTCATACAATTCACAAACAAATTCAAGTTCATACTATTCATCACTAATTTAACCTAAACAGTAAACTAACCACGTAAGTGGCAATGCACAACCTAATGCACTCACAAATTCAATAACCTAATAATTTATCCTAATTGTACTGTAATGTATATCTAATTAGAGATTTTCAATGTTATTTATTATCTTGTGTTGTTCTTCTCGTAGCGAGTTTTTTAAATTATATAAACTATCACATGTACTTTTTTCTAAATTTTCTAAGGTTTCTTCTATCCATATTAATTTTTCTTTCAAGTTCTCCATTATTTTTCTAATTCGGTTTTTATAACTAATTTCATTATTTAGATTATCTTTATTTTCTCTAGTTTTTCTAATATATTCTAACATCTCTTAATCTGAATAATATCTTTAAGAGACAAGAATAAGTGTTATAGCCTTAAAGGCTAAAAAGGCTACAAAATTAGTGCTATAGCTTTATTATATATATATATGGGTAACAATGTATTCAACCTAATATCAAGAATCCAAGAAATTGAATTTATACTTTTTTATTTTATAAATTCAAGTTGACATTCACAAATTTCACCGATAATCAAGTTGAAGTTCTCAAATTCAAATAATTTACATGATAATTCAAGGTTACAATCTAACAAAATTTATTATAATAACATTATTCAAAACGAACAAAATAAGATGTAAGTACAAAAATCAAACAACCCTAGTTGAAATAATATATCATACACACAAAATTAATACTGACATGTCTTTCAACTATCAGTACTAACATTGTTATTGATATTTAGCTTAAAACCCTCAAAAATGAAAGTTTATGAAACCTTACCTTCAAAATTATTGTAGTGAAGAATAGGCATTCTATGTGGTAGAGTGAAGGAGGTGAATTCGACGTGGGGGTTGATGTTGGAGGAGGAGGTGTTGCAGGTTAAATAAAAACTTAAAGAGGATGGTTGATGGTGGTAGATCGGACAGAAAAGAGATAATAAAAGTGAGAAGAGAGTAGAAATGTAAAAATATTAGTCGATAATATTAGAGAAAGTGACGTGATTTTGTCCATCACTTTTTCTATTTAATGATTTGACAAATACTTCACCCAAACGGCGATAGATAGTATGATTTAGTTTTTTGTTTTTACAAAAAAAAAAATCAATATTAATTACTTTACAAAATTATTATATGCATAGATAAAAAGATTATAAAAATAACAGACAATGTCATTTTTTTAATAATAATTTATTTTTTGATTAATAAGAACATAGTTTGTCACGAAACTTGGAGTAACTGATAAAGTTGCTATAATGTGATCAGGAGGTCACGGATGCAAGACTTGTAAACATTCTCCGGAAGAAATATAAGGTAAGGCTGTATACAATACATCCATGTGGAGAGGCCCTTCCCTGGATTCTACGCATAGCGATAGCTTTAGTGCACCGAACTACACTTTTTTCATAATGACATTGAAGTCATATACATTATTTTTGCAAGAATCTGCAATATAATACGATGGAAAATGTTTTATTTGTGAAAAAATAAATATAACATCAAATAAAAGAAAAAAGGGATGGAAAATGTAATTTATCTCTTATTTTCTTGTATCGTCACTGTCTGTTGAATTTCTTTCCATGAAATTGAAGCAAATATCACTGTCTATTTTGTCATGTTCTTAGTGGCGGCTCCATGAAATTGAGGCAAATATCAGATGTATTATTCTTATTGTCTCAACATAGATGATTTTCAGCCAACATGTGAGGTTAAAACAAAAACCTTGTTCTTTGAGTAATAAGTCTTTTAGGTAAGAATATCCTTTATGAATAACTGATAGTTATCTTGCTTTGCTATAACTGTACTTGATAAAACTAGTCCCTCTCTTCTATATTTCTCCAAGTCATGTGGGAAGGAAAATCAATATCATTGCTCCCAACTCTAACAAAAGAAAATGACAATTCCTTCATTTCCTTTTTTTCAACCATCATAACTATCGCTTTGAAAAACAATTCCTCAAAAATGTATTTCTTTCTCTCACATTCTCTCTCCCAAACCGATCAAGTCCATTCTCTCTTAAATACTCATTTGTATCTTCCAAACTATGTTCTCCTTTATAATTCTCAACCACCTCACCTCTTCAATAAAATAGAATTATCTCTCATATTATTTCAATTCTATCATACCAGAACCCAAAACATCATATCACTTTCTCCTTTAAAGACTATTCTAATGAGAAATACTTTATCCACACAACATAGGGAATTCTTATGGAAAAATCACTACAACCTCAACCATCTTTAACAATGCTTCCTCTTCCAACTATTGAATCCTCAATATTTCCTCCATTCCCACACTTAGCACAGAAATCATCATCTGTGAATCCATCGATATTAAATCCACCAAGATGCCTCCACGTCCATCATTTAAAAAAACTGATATTTCTTTTAAAACCATCATCCCTAGGGAAGTGAAGTGACAAAACCTCCCAATTCCTTCATTGTCCAATGTCTCTATCAAAAAACTTACGACGATACTCGATTGGTTCCAAATTCTCTTGACACCATAACTCGAATACTAAGGTTTATAAAATAATGGTTACTAACAAACATAAAATTCAACAAAAATATCAAGTGAACCTTCTCCTCAAAAATTAACTAGCCCATACTCCAGTCACACAAAATAAGTAAAAGGCTTATATAAAGGATTTTGCTAAGTCTAGAAAGCCATAAAGATGACAAAGGGAAAGTGAAATATTGATGAGGAAGGAAAAAGTGTTTCGATGGATCTGGTAGATAGTCTGGACTAGACTAGGTTCTCTTCTATGATCATCACATTGAGCATGCAGGACAATAACCATTCCCTTAAATTCGAATTAAAATCTTATAAATTTATAGCTCTGTGAATGGAGCAATACTACGGGTCTAAAGATATATTCCAAGAAAGAATGATAAATTCTGAGATTATAAATAATTATGTTGCCAAACCAAATTGGACAAAATAGGATTCCATGGTTGGTCCTATCTATCTATGTAAGGACACCTTTGTGTCAATATATGGTAAAAAGGTAACTGATACTACTGAAATATGTCTATGATTGAGGATCAAATTATGAATCATCTATCAGAGAACTAGAAATTATTTTTGATATTGAGAATGGAATTATTTTTGTTACTATCATCTTATTAGTCCAATCAAATGATTAATAAAATATCTCCCTTCGTAAAAGAATTTGTTCATGTTTTTAATGAACAGAGTCTTTTCTATGAACTCTTCTCAATAAATCTCGAAACTGATACAAAGTTAAATGCTCTAGAAAACACAAACATTTCAGAGTGGATTATTGTCCCGAGTTGACTAGGCTTAGTCATAGTCAAGGAAACTGGAGAAATATAGCAAGTTTTCTAAATGAATTTATCCTCTAAAAAAGTAATGTGAAAATGAAAACAAGAACCACACTAAAAAGGTGTCACGATCCAAAAGCGAGGGTCAAAATGGAACTTGTCACAACGTACCTTGACAAGTAAGCCTATCACCCAAAATGATACAAAAAAGAGGAAAAGACGTAAACATCCCAAGGTAAGGCTTCTTGAACGAAGCTGAACCATATAAGTCATCATAGCAATGCGGAACGAACTTATCAAAAATACAAGTCATGCCCAAAACCAAGTGTCAATAGTGTATGAACTACTAATACAATCCAAAAGTCAAATACATCAAAAAAATAACCAAAAGAGAATAATATCTGTCTCCGAATACTAATAAAGACATAACTACAATAGAAAGATAGAGGTGAACTCCGTCAGCATAAATGTGCAACCGCTACTTTAGAAGCTCCAATAATCACTAGAATCAAGCAAGCCGGAGTGCACTTGATCTAGGACCTGCAACAAAAGGGTGCAGTAGGCATAAGTATGGTCCACTTGTACTCAGTTGGTATAATAGGCCGACCAAGCAAAGTAGTAAATAAAGCATACAAAATATACATTATGCGCACAGCACCTACAATTAGAAAATGTTCCACAGTGGTCACCCACACCAATTGCACTAAAAGTTCAATAATATCCACATATAATACAACAACACACAAGATATAGATAAAAATATACAAAATATCACATACAGGTAGAACTAAAGAGGTACATGTATAATCAAGATCATTAAGTACAATTAAAGAAAAATAGAATAATTGGACCTTAACAAGTCAAGATATAGAACAAATAGGCAAATGACAATATGACAATACAAACACAATATACACACAACAAACCTGGTGCAACGTAAATGATGATGATGATGATGATGATGATGATGCATGGTATTGGAACACAAACTTAAGTTTGGAATACAACCTCAAGATCACAAACATCCAAAACTCTTCTCTGGCATGATCCTTCTGAGTTGGTCCATAAAATACACTATCCAATACCAACATCCAATGTTCTAGTGTTTCTAGTATTTTCAAAGCACATATACCACATAAGAAATAAATCAAGTAGACATACATGACAACAAGTATATATATATCAGTAAAACGAACAAGTGAAATTATGCATATGATGATATGAGAATGACAATGCAATGTACACAACTTTTTAAAATGAGTATTTCCACAATCAATCCATATGATTTACTTTCAAACCCAATCCACATGATGTATTTCCTCAGCCAACCACAATGTTACAATTCTACAACCACGTGAGACAATATCCACTCATTACTTTAGTTTCAACCATGAATTTCCACATTTCTCATATACAAATAAGTATGGATATATCACAATATACAAATGAAACCACATTAGGAATTTCAACAACACAATACAATTATTCATATGTATTCAAGGCTATCAATGTCACATAATATCTCAATTTTATCAATTACATCACATATAGGCCCCACACGGCCACAACACATAGATAGACATTTTCAATGATTAGTTTCCACACTTAATAAGTATTTTGTACCATTATTTACTTCCCTACCCAGTCTGAAAGCATTAAGTCATAACCTACCTCAAAAGCCAAAACTAATCTGCTACACTTCGAATCCACAAGCTTACTTTTCACGAAAAATATTGAACACCACTAAACACATCAATAATAACATCTATGCATTAAAACAAAATCAACAACACCCATATTAACTACTTTTGATTCGAGGTTAAAACAGACTCCCAGAATAAGTTTCCAAAAAAGATGAGCAAAATTGAAACTTTACTTTAAAAATATATTTTCCATATTTTTAGGAAATTATAGACGAAACCCCAAGTCAAATCGATTAAAAAATAAGGTTTGAATTGAAGAAAAAATATTTTAAAGCTTTACCAGGTAAAATCTTTGAAATATGGGTTAAATTAAAGAATCAGAGTAGTTTTGAAGGTTAAATTGATGAAAAACTAATAATTATGAGATAAAAACATTATTCAAGTGAAAAGGAGTGAAATCGAAGTTCAAAATCAAGCCCTAAGATTTTTGAAGTTTTGAGAAATTAATCGAGAAATTAATAAGAAAGGGGTGAATTCTTATCTTAAATCAGTAATAAAAACAAGTAATATATGTTAATCTAGCTTCCCAAGATCCCACAAGCTTCACTTTTAAGCTCCCACACTATTTTAGGGTTTAACTCTCAAGAGGCAAAATGAAAATGACCAAAATGGGCCCAAAATGTTGCTTAAATAGTGTAATTTTCTACACAGTTATTGCAGAAAAAGTTGTTATTTTTTTCTCAAGTTCAATCAGAACTTCAACGGGTTGCTCGGGATTCGTTTGAAGTTCGATATATGGAAATGAACTATACAAACATTCTTAATTCGACGTTTCGAATGCGATGGCGATATACGATTTTTGAGAAAACATCATTTTCACAAAGTTGCCCCCCCGAAATTTGAAATATGAATTTTCCAAACCGAGGGTCGAAATTAGATTTAAAAGACTTAAAATCATACCAAATATTCTGAAACCCTAAAAGCGGCATTTGGGATCTACTGGCAAAGTCGGATTTTTCATCCGAGGTTGTTTTGATCAAATGTGGGTCCCACACCCATATTTTTAATTTTATCCAACTTTCTAATCAATAGTTCGAAGTGATCTCGGGTGCACCGGAATCTAAACCAAAGGTGTACTTAGCCTAAAATTTATATTTCAAAGCATCTAGCGCAGTCTGTTCGACCATCCATCATACAGATCAAAAGGTATCCCCATATATACAAAAAAATGGCTCTCGAATCTATCAGAAACCTCAATATCACATAAATGATACTAAAATGCATTGGAAACCATGTCATTCACCCCCCACACCCTAGCAATACCATAATACAACTATGAGGTGGGGTAAAAACATTCAAATCATACAAAATCACAATTTTCACATATTTCATTAAATTTTTAAGTTGTTACATCATCTACCACTAAAAATCTAGTTCGTCCTCAAACAAAGATAAAGTGATATCTGAATCTATAAAGATCTAAGAATAAGAACTATGCATATCAGAATCATCCCCCAAGTAGCCTCATCGGCAAGTCAATGTCGCCACTAGACCTTAACCACAGGGATAACTCTAGAGTGTAACCTCCTATTGCCTAGCTAAAAAAATGATCGGCTCCTCAACAAAGAACAACCGCTTATCTAACTAATCTGAATCCCAATGAATCACATAAAACTCATAAAAAATGTAGCGTCGAAACATAGAAAGATGAAAAAATGGATGAACAGTTGATAAATCAGGGGGCAAGGCCAACTCATAAGCCACAGCACCAATAGTCCGAATAATCTCAAATGGACCAATTTACTAGGGGCTAAGCTTGCCCCTATTCCCAAACCTCATTATACCCTTCATGGATGAAATTCTAAGAAAACCACCATACCCAACATCAAATATCAAGGCATGATTTCTGTCATCAGCATAGCACTTTTGCCTACTCTGAGTCGCTCTAATTCTATCCTGAATTACCAGAATTCTATCCAAAGACTCATGAAGAAAGTTCGTACCACAAGGTCTTAAAAATGAAACATAAGCCAACCACTGGGAAGTGACAATTCCTACCATACATGCCTCAAAAGGAGATATATCAATATTGGAATGGTAGCTATTATTATATACAAACTCTACTAAAGACAAATATTTCTCCCTCTAGCCGCCAAAACCCATCACTCAAGTGCTGAGCATATCCTCCAAAACCTTAATAATCCACTTTGACTAGCCATTAGTCTGGGGGTGAAATGTTATGCAAAGATCAACACGAATACCCAACTCATCTTGAAAAGTATTCAAAAAGTAAGATGTGAACATAGAATCTCGATCTAAAATAATGGACATAAGCACATTATGCAGACACACAATATCATGAATGTAGATATGAGCCAACCTCTAAACACTTAATGAGACCTGAACTAGAATAAAATGAGTTGACTTGGTCAATCGATCCATGATGACCCAAATACTGTCAGAACCATTTGATGTATGAGACAAACCAATCACAAAGTCTATGATGATCCGTTTGCACTTTCATTCGGGGATGGGTAACCTCTGAAGCAATCTACCAAGTCTTATATGCTCGGCCTTCCCCTACTTATAACATAGGCAACAAGCCACAAAATCTGTTATATCTCATCACATACCACCACACCAGTAAAGCTACCTTAAATCACAATACATCTTAGTTACACCTAGATTGATAAAATATTTGAAACTATAGGCCTCTTCTAAGATCAGCCTAATCTAATCATCCACTCTCGACACACAAACTTGGTCCCTAATCCTAAAACTCTATTTGAATTAAGTAAGGCTTTCTTAGCCTCACCACTTAACACGTTATCCCTAATCAACCTCAATCTAACATCATCAAACTGATGAGCTCGAATCTTCTCCATAAAAGAAGATCTAGCCTCTATAAAAGTCAAAACATGCCCAAGTATCGAAATATCAAGCTTAACCATATAATTAGCTAAAGACTGAACCTATAAGGCTAAGTGTCTCTCCTAGGTTAAAAAATATGCCAAGCTACCTATGCTAGTCGATTTCTGACTCAAGGCATCCGCAACCACATTAGCCTTGCCCTAATGATAGAGAATAGTCAAGTCATAATCCTTAAGCAACTCAAGTCAATGACATTGCCTCATATTAAGATCTCGCTAGGTAAAGTACTAAATACTATGATTATTTAAGAAGATCTCACAACAGACTCCATACAAGTAGTACCTCAACAATTTCAAGGCAAACATAATTGCTCACAACTCTAAATTATATGTAATATAATTCGTCTCTCGATGCTTCAACTGAGTACATGCATAAGAAATTACCTATCCCTCTTACATCAACACAAAACCTAACCCAACACCTGAAGCATCACCAAAGACAGTAAAAACTATGCCCTCTTTGGGCAAAGTCACGATAGGAGTTGATGTTAACAAATCCTTAAGCTTTTTAAAGATCGTCTCACAAGCATCGAACCGCTGAAATGAAATCTTTTTTTGGATTAACTTAGTCAACAAAGCTGTAATAGAAGAGAAATAACAAAACGCCAATAATAACCTGCCATGCTAATAAAACTCTAAATCTTAGTGGGCAAAGTAGGTCTATCCCAATCACGAACCACTATAACCTTGGCTAGCTGAAGAAGAATACCTTCATTAGTCGCCACATAACCCAAGAAAGAAACTGACTCCAACAAAAAATCACACTTGGAAAACTTAGTATACAACTTTTCATCTCTCAATCTCTGAAGCACAATTTGCAAAGCTCAAAATGCTCAGCCCCACTCTTGGAATAAACCAAGATATCATTTATAAATATGATAACAAAAAATTAAAGATACAATCAAAAAACCTGATTAATCTACTCTGTAAAAGTAGCAGGGGCATTGTTCAACCCAAAAGACATGACCAATAGCTCATAATAATAGTATAGAGTCTAAAAAGTTGTCTTTGAAATATCCAAAGGTCTAATCCTCAACTGGTGATAACCGAACCCCAAATCAGTCCTTGAAAACACCTTCACACCCTAAAGATGATCAAACAAATTATCAATGTGAGGAAAAGAATACTTATTCATAACTGTCACCTTATTCATCTATCAATAATTGATATACATCTACATAGATCCATTATTTTTATTTATAAACAAGACAGGCTCACCCAAAGGTGAACAACTAGATGGATAAATCCTTTATCCAACAACTTTTCCAACTGATCCTTTAGTTCCTTCAACTGTGCTAGGGCCATCCTATAAAGAGGAACAAAATAGGCTTTGTACCCGCCTCAACATCTATAGCAAAATCAATATCTCAATTTGGATGAATACCAGGCAAGTCCATAGAGACACGTCCATAAACTCACACGCAACATGGAAAAAATCCAAGAAATGATGCAAAATAACACTAGTGTCACAAATATGAGCAAAGTAAGATAAGCATCCACTTTCAACTAATTTACAAGCTTGAACATAAGATATAATCCTCTTAGGACCCAAATAAAGTGCTCTCTTCCAAGCTATACTTGGCACACCCGGCCAAGCTAAAGTCACAATCTTATCAAAAAATCTAAAACATCATTCTAAGGAGTCAACTAATTGATACCCAAAATAACATCAACATCGACCGTGTCTATTACAAGCAAGTCTACCAAAGTCTCACACATGAAAAAAGTCACAACACAAGATTGGTGCACCGAATCTGCCACTAAATAATCACCTATCGGGGAAAGTCCCTGGCTACATGGTGAATCTCATTACACATATAACAATCTCTATGAATAGCCTCAACAGAAGAAGGTGCAACAGAGATCGAATAGCCACCCTAAACTACTGAAGTAGAAGATCCATAGCCTGAACTCTATAAAGCCACTACTGGCCTACCATGGTGTCCATGAGAACCTCTAAAATCTCTTTTGGGATAGGTCTGCCTCTTGTAATCCCCAAAATATCACACCATCTTGGCGCCTCCCTGATATACACTAAGAATATCCTCTATCATCTTAGTATGATCGACAATACACTAAAAAAAAGCCCCAGACACAACCATTTTAGACGTAGACAAATAAAGTAAAAACCTCCAAACCCATCATAAACTTTTGAACCTTCTAATACTCGATGGAAATTCTATCATAAAAATATTTAAACAGGGTATGGAAGTGTGCCTTTTACTCTACACCTATCATAGAGCCCTATTCCAAATTATCAAACTATTCCTACATCTGATCCCTCAAACTATAATGCATGAATCTCTCTGAAAAGGCATTAGCAAACTTATCCAATGGCAACTCCGGAGCATCAACATGTCTACAATAGACAAACAATCTCTACCCATCTATTACAGCATCTCTCAACTTATAGTAGTATAAGCCACACCATCTGCGCATAAAGAGTGAAATACAACTCAAAACACAAAGTAAGAAAGAATTTGGCATGATAAATAATAAAATAAGGAAATTTTCTAAAAGACGTCCTATAGCCTCTCAAAGATAGATACGGATTTCTACGTACTGATTTATGAGAATTCATTAGATATACCATTCTTACACCACTAAGACCAATGAAACCTAGCTACTCTCATACCAATTTATAAAAACACAAAAGCAAGGGTCATGATGGCACTTGTCGTGGCGTACCTTGACAAGTAAGCCTATCATCCAAACTGATATAAAAAGAGGAAAAAAAGAAACATCCCAAGGTATGGATTCTAGAATAAAGCCAAACAATATAAGTAATTATAACAGTGCAGAAAGAACTTACCAAAAATACCAATCATGCCCAGAAGCAAGTGTAAATAGTGTAAGAACTTCTAATATAATCGTGGAGTTAAATATATAAGAAATATAACTAAAAGGTAATAATGTCTATCTTCAAATGCTAATAATGCTAAAACTACTATTGAAAGAGAGAGGTCAACTCCAAACGCATAAATGTCTCACCCCTACCTTGAAAGCTCCAATAATCGCCTGAGTCAAGACAACTGAGGCGCACTTAAGCTAGGACCTACACCAAAAGGCCACAGTAGGATTGGGTATGGTCCACTTGTACTCGATAGGTATGTAAAGTCCTGAGTCTTTACCCTAGATACTATACGGTGCTTACGACCCCATAGGACTACAAGCTAAACCATGATTGATATCTGCTATGAGAACAGAATAATCACACGGTAATAATAATAATACTAAAATAAATACAGAAATTTAGCTGAAGTCACCATAAGGCTCACAACTGAAAACAAATACTGAATACTGATAAATGAATATTGAAAACTTAATATTTGTCTGAAAGCCTCTAACTATATGAATATGGAGTTGATGGGACAAGTCCCCAATAAACTCCATCTACTAAATGCTGAACTACTAAAATACTAAAAGATAACATTGTCCTTGAACTATGAGGATTCACCACTAAATTTACTGCTAATAATTTAGGCTGCTACGTGCGGTTAAGAGCCCATGTTTCTGACCTTTTGATATAAGAGATCATATCATAAAAGAAAAGTATGCGTCAGTACTTTAAATATACTGTTATGATAATTGAGGTAAGATGATATGCATGGTTCATATGCATGGATGACAACTAGCTGCGTAACATAGACGTAACTGAATGAGAGTACATGCATGAATACATAAAATTTAACTGAGATTATGTTAACACTGGATATTGAGCTGAACTGAACTGACCTAAGTTCACTGAGTTTTGAACTAACTATGAACCAAGACTAGGACTGATTACTACTATTTATGAAACTACTTAGACTATTTTGTAACAACTGTAACTCTAGGTAAATAGCTAAATTTTTGGGTATTGAATACCTCCAAGACTCAATAATATGAAAATTAACATATTGCATGACTTTAGTAGCATAATAGTACTTGCTTACTAATAATGCATTCATTTAGATATTTTTGTCAAATACTTGATATACATGAGCTTGTGCATGAATGAAATCACATAATAACATGTCATGCTTGCACTAGTCAATTCACATAAGCATTTTGACAAACACTTTAGGAGCATGGGTTTTTCACGTATCAATAAACATATAATACCATCATGGATACTACATTAAACTTGTAATTCAAGAGTTCAACATGAAGTTCACATAATTCAATCCATAATTGAATAGTTTTCATCGAATTTGTGATAAATCATGGAATTGAAAACACATTTAACATCATAATCAAGATTACATTCAAATCCAACATGAAATCTAAGAAATCATTGACCTTGTAATTTAAAAGTGTTTCTTGAACTCCAAGGGTGGAAGGAAACCCTTGGATGAACACTTCACATACCCTGGTACTGGAATTAATGATAGTTGAAGGTGAATTTCTTGAATCTAGAATTGAAATTAGATCTCCTAGGGTCTTGTCCTTGATTAATTTGAGAAAAATAATGAATGTTTTTTCCCAAAAAGTTATTAATTTCATGTTTTTGGGGCTAAATAAGGGTGAGAAAATGATCCAAATACCCTCATAGATACAGAGTTTTAATGACTGAGAATGGGTCTAGTGATGTGGAGACTGACATGCCGCATCAATGTGGTCAACACGATGGAAAGAGAGCTCCGCATTGAGTCCATGTCGGCTCACTCAAAATTGATATTGGGAGCTCGAAAAAATATTTATCAACATGATAGGCGATGTGGCACATCGAGATTATGTTGATCCAGTGGTCTAGACTTCCAAATGTGATTCAAATGATGTTTGAAAATTTCAAAATTTACCCGAGAATACCTACTGACATATGTGATCATGAATCAACCTAAAAATCAACACTTTAGGGTCTTCAAGGTCAGTAAATAGGATCACCAACTTATGAGGCTAAAAATAATTCTAAGAATAAATACATAGCTAAAATTTCTAAGTATGTGAAATTTCTAAGTATGTGACCCCTTATCAAGGTCTAAGGGCTGAGTTAAGCTTAGAATTTTGTGGGGTCTTATAATATCCCCCTCTTGGGAGTATTTATCCTCGAATAAGATTGGCTAAGCTGAGAATACTGATAGACTAAACTTGCTTACTGAGAATGCATAATTGAAGCATGATTTCATGGATGAAATTATTAATACATTGAATTTTTATACTGAACATGTATGACTAAATTCTGAGGACATGATAAATGACTGAGCTATTTTGTGATGTTATGCGTGATATCAGAATGATATGTAATTGAATGGATATCTAAATCATATAGGAAATCAGAATATTGAACTGAGTAAGTTCAAGGAAAAACTATTACCTTGAGCTGAATCTGAGTTTATGATGAAGAGGCGAGGATACTTGGTCCACATATTTGCTTCTGTTTCCCAAGTAGCTTCCTCAATAGATTGATTCTGCCAAAGAACTTTGACTAGAGGGACTTCTTTATTCCTCTGTCTTTAAATTTGATGATCAAGGATTTCGATTGGGATCTCTTCATATGAAAGGTTGTTCTGAACATCAATGCCCTCAATAGGGACTACGACTGTTGGGTCACCTATGCATTTCTTTAGCAAGGAGACATGAACAACTAGGCAGACAGAAGCTAAATCAGAAGGCAACTCAAACTTGTAATATACTTTTACGAAATGGTTGAGAATTTGGTAAGGACAGACATACCGGTGACTAAGCTTCCCCTTCATGCCAAACCTATTCACTAATTTCATAGGAGATATTTTAAAATGCATAAAATCCCCAATTTCAAACTTGAGATCCTTCCTTCATACATCTGCATACAATTTCTACCGGCTCTGAGCTGTCTTAAGACTTTCCCTGATAAACTGAACTTTTTCTAAGGTATCAAATACCAAGTCAGGCCCTACTACTATGGACTCACCTACTTTAAACCAACAAATGGGAGATTTACATCTCTTCCCATAGAGCACCTCAAATGGAGCCATTTGAATATTGGAATGGTAACTGTTATTATACGCAAACTCAATCAAAGGAAAGAGTTCATCCCAACTACCCTTAAAGTCAATGACACATGCTTATAACATATCTTACAAAGTTTGAATGGTCATTTATGCTTGACCATCTATCTGATGGTGGAAGGCTACACTGAGGTGAACTTGGGTGCCTAGACCCTTTTGGAAGGCTTTCTAGAAATAAAGGGTAAACTGTGTACCTCCATTTGAGATGATGAATAAATGCACTCTATGTAATCTGACCAACTCTCTAACATAGATCTTGGCATAATGCTCGGCTGAATAGGAAGTATGGACTGGTAAGAAATAAGCTAATTTGGTTATCTTGTCCACAATGACCCAAAACAAATTATGTTGACAATTAGTGCAAGGTAAACCCATCACAAAATCCATATTCACCTTCTACCACTTCCAAGTAGGAATACTGAACTCCTGCGTAGACCCACTAGGATTCTGAATCTTGATCTTAACCTGCTGACATATCAAGTACTTTGCTATAAACTCTACAATATCTCTTTTTATACTATTTCACTAATAGACCTCCTATAAGTCATGGTACCTCTTGGTGGCCCATGGATAAGTCAAGTAGAGCACACCATGTGCTTCTGCAAGAATCCACTTCCTCAGGTCATCTACACTTGGCACACATAGTCGACCTTGGCAACGCAACACACCATATCCCCATTTGGAGAAAACCTGTACTTTCTGATCTCTGACTGCTTTTTTGAACTTAGCTAAATTGGGATCTCTGTCCTACTTCTCTTTTACTTCAAAAACTTGAGATAATTCTAAACTCTTCTAAACCCACACACTACTTTCTGTTAAATCGATTGAGCAGACACCTAGTCAAGAAAGCTGATGGACTTCCTGAATGATCTTCTTCTAACCATCCTCCATATGAGCAACACTACCCATAGACATCCTACTGAGGGCATCTGCCACAATATTAGCCTTGCTCGGATGATACAGAATACTCATGTCATAGTCTTTCAACAACTCTAACCATCTTCCCTGATGCAGATTTAGGTCTTTCAAAGAGAACACATACTATAGGCTCTTATGGTTTGTGAACAGATCAATATGCACCTCATACAAGTAGTTCCTTAAAAATTTTTAGGTAAACACTACAACTGCTTGCTCAAGATCATAAATGGGGTAGTTGTTTCCATAGGGTTTATGTTGTCTAGAGGCATAGGATATAACCTTACCTTTCTGTATCAAAAAACACCTCAAACTCACTCTGGAAGCATTATAATATACCACAAACCTGTCTGAACTATCTAGTAGAGTCAAAACTGGAGCTGTAGTAACTTCTGAAAACTCTTTTCATAAGAATTTGACCACTGGAATTTGACTTTCTTCTGAGTTAGTCTAGACATAGGGGACGCAATAAATAAAAATCCCTCAACAAACCATTTGTAATAGTCAAGCCCAAGAAACTCTTGATATCTGATAGAGAGATGGGTCTTGGCTAGTTTCTCTCTGCTTCAATCTTTTAAGGATCAACTCTAGTGCCATTACAAAAAATGATATGACAAAATAAAGCTATTGACCTTAGATAAATTTCACATTTACTGAATTTGGCGAAGAACTGATGGGCTTTAGGGGTCTGTAACACTCTTTTGAGATGGTCTGCATGGTCATAATTACTGCGGATGTAGACAAGAATGTCATCAATGAAGACTATGACAAACACGTCCAAGTACTTCTTGAACACACAGTTCATCAAGTCCATGAAAGCTACTGGGGCATTGGTAAGACCAAATGACAAGACTAAGAATTTAAAGTGACCATACCGAGTTCTGAAAGTTATCTTCGGAATGTCACATTCTCTGGCTCCAAGCTGATGATAGCCTAACCGGAGGTCAATCTTAGAAAAGTAGTTAGCACCCTAAAGTTGGTCAAACAAGTCATCGATTCTAGGAAGTGGATACTTGTTCTTGCCCATGACTTTATTTAGCTGACGGTAGTCTATACACATTCTAAGAGAACTATCTTTCTTACATACGAATAGGACTGGTGCACCCCATGGGGATACACTAGGTCTGATGAATCCCTTATCTATGAGATCATTCAATTGTTCTCTTAATTCTCTAAGTTCTGCAGGAGCCATTCTGTATAGCTGGATAGAGATAGGATAAGTATCTAAAAGAAGGTCTATTTCAAAGTGAATTTCCCTCTCGAGAGAAACTCCGAGAAGATCTTTAGGAAACACATCTGGGAATTCACATGTACTAACACTGATTCAAGATTAGGGGTTTTTAAACTAGCATCTTGAACTAAGAAAAAATGATACACACATCCCTTAAATATAATTTTCCTCACCCTAAGGTACAAAACAAGTTAACCCTATGTACTAAAGTACTACCCCTCCACTCTAGGACAAGTACATTTCAAAACTGAAATTGAACAATTCTATTTCTAAAGTCAACTAAAGCACTGCATGAATGAAGCCAATCTATTTCAAGAATTAAATAAAAATATGTCATCTCTTGCTCTACTAAGTCTACTAAAGTAAATTTCTGATATAACATAATTGGATAGTTCTTGTATACCCACCGGGCTATGATAAACTTACCCACTGAGGTAGAAATTGAGAAAGGCCCTACTAGAATTTTGGGACTAACTCTGAAGTCAACGGCTATATAAAGAGTTACAAAGTATAAGCAAGCTCCTAGATCTAGCAAAGCATACATATCTAAATGAAAAACTTGTAACGTACTAGTGACCACATTTGGAGAAATTTCCTGATCCTTTTGGTACTGAAGTACATAGAGTCTATTTGGGCATTTCCCACTTGAGGTATTGAAAGCGGCACCCTGCTGGTTCAGGTGACCGGACTTAGTTGGGGGATGATTATGCTAACTCTAAGAACCCACGTGAACATACTCTTTGATCCTATGTCCTATCTTGCCATATTCGAAATACACATCACTGCTAGCTCTACAGATTCCTATATAGTTTCTACTATATCTCTAGAAAAGAGGATTTGTTCGTGCATTACTAACACTACCCTAGGATTTAGGGCCTGATTCTCTATCTCTATTACCATCTCTGAATTTAGGCACTGAAGCACTGGCTGAGGATAGAGATGGAACTAAAGATTTTGGGTGGAATTGAGAATGTTTACCACACTCTGACTTAGGCTGAGTGAAGGTGAAGCTACCTATTCTCGCTCTCTTCTTTTTCTTCTCCTTCTCTCTCTTCTTTTTCTTCTCCTTCTCTCTCTTTTTTTCTTCTCCTTCTCTTTATTCTTAGCCTCTTCTATCTACTGTGCATGGACCATAAGTCTGGATATGTCTATCTTCTTAATCAGCATTGTGGTCCTATACTCCTTGACCACCCTATTAGACACACCCGACACAAACTTAATTATCTTCGATCTATTATCTACAACCACATGAGAGCCAAATCTGTCTAACTGAGTAAACTTAAGAGAATACTCTTGTACTGTCATGTTTCCCTGCTTCAAATTAATAAACTCCAAAACCTTAGCTTCCCTAACTCTAGTAAGATAACCTATTAAGGAAAAAAATGGCAAACTCCTCCCATTCTATGGACCTTGGATCTGCGACCCTCTCTACCTTCCACTGCCTAACCCATAAGTGAGCCACATCCAGTAACTGATATGCGGCTAACTCAGCACTCTGACTTGCAGTCGCCCCCATAATATCTGTAACCTTCTACACTTGATCAAGGAACTCATAAGGATACTCATCTTACTTAGACCCAGTAAAAGATGGAGGGTTTATTCAGGTAAAGTCCTAAATCCTTGCTGTAGCATTATTGGCCACTAGGTTGGCCAAAATGGCAGTTGGGCATTTATTCTAGGCTTCTACTGAATTGTCTAGAGTAGTAAATACAACGCTGAATTCCGCTTGGGTGACATGCTCGTCCAGAGGATTTTCTTGAACGGGTTGTGGGGCTGGCTTATTTCTTATTCTTCTTCTGTTCGACTTAGGAGGCATATTATTTAATCAGAAGGAACAAAAGGATTAAACTAAGAGTATGATTGAGCTCATGCTTACTCAGATGACATAAATACTAAAAGAAGGGAAACTTTTCCTAAAAATGTATCATAGCCCCTTGTCCATAAGTATAGCGCACTACAAACCTATGTACAAGACTCTAGTAAACTCAACTTTCAGACTTCCTAGGACTCTGTTGAACCTTAGGCTCTTATACCAAGTTTGTAATTCCTCGAGTCTGTACCCAGGGCGCTACATGGTGCTTATGACCCCAAAGGACTATAAGCTAACCCTTGACTGATATCTACTATGAGCATCAAATAATCACACGGTAATAATAATAATACTGAAATAAATGTCAAAATTTGGCTAAAGTCTCCATAAGGTTAACAACTAAAAACAAATACAGAATACTGATAAATGAATACTAAAAATTGAATATTTTTCGGAAATACTCTTGTTTGAAGGCCTCTAACTATCTGAATATGGAATTGATAGGACATGTCTCCAACTAACTCTATCTACTAAATGTTGAACTACTGAAATACTAAAAGATAACATCGTCCTTGAACTATGAGGACTCACTACTAAATCATATTCTTATTACCCAGGCTGCTAAGTGTGGTCAGGAGCCCATGTATCTGAACCTATTATATAAGACATCACAACGCAAAATAAAAGTATGTATCAGTACTTTAAATATACTGATATGCTAAGTGGGGTAGGCTGATATGCATGGGTTCATATGCATGGACAACAACTAGCTGAGTAATATGGATGTAACTGAATGAGAGTACATGCATGAATACATAAACTTTAACTGATATCATGTTAACACTAAATACTAAGTTCTGAATATTTATTAATAGATATCTAAGTTTATTGATAACTTAGTGACTATTTTTGATTGTCCTTAGTCTACAGAACGGAACAGAGTAATATACTGAGCTGGGTGACTATGTCTGACTGTCCTAGATCTGTAGAATTGAATTGAGTTCTATGCTGAGACTAAAACTTAAAATTTGGGAGGTAGTTATCTAACCAATATGCCCCCCTTTAAATGGATTGGGGTCCAACCTGTAACCTCAGTTGGAAGAGTGTAAATACTATGCCATGGCTAAAGAAAAGTTGTGAGTTAACCCTCTCTAACAGGAAGAACTTTTGTCAACCCTCGATGGTAGGAAAACTCATGTGAGATGTATCAACCCTTGTCTGGAAGGAATATATCTCAACCTACACTAGCTAAGTAGTTCTGTCACTCAGGGATTGCTACTAGGGGTTAAACCCTATGCTGGAAGGAATGCCCCTATCCCTAGGTTCGCTCGTTGTTAGTTCCTACTCCCAACTGAATAGATATTGAACTAATTTCTAAACTGTACTAGGCTTGACTGAACTGTTACTGATCGTACTTTCTAACTAAACTGAGTTCACTAAGTTCTGAACAGACTATTGAATAGACACTGGGACTGATTACTGAGTATTACTATTCGTGACACTTCTAAGACTTTTTTGTAACTATGTTAGCTTTAGGTAAAGAGCTAGATTTTTGGGTATTGAATACCCCCAGGACTTGATAATATAAAAAGTAACAAACTGGATGACTTTAGTAGCATAATAGTAGTTGCTTTCTAATAATTCATTTATTTAGACATTTTTGTCAAACACTTGATATACATGAGCTTATGCATGAATGAAATCAGATAATAACATATCATGCTTGCACTAGTCAATTCACATAAGTATTTTGACAAACACATTGGGAGCATAGGTATTTGACCTATCAATAAATATGTAATACTATCATGGATACTACATTCAACTTGTAATTCAAGAGTTCAACATGAAGTTCACATAATTCAATCCACAATTAACTAGTTTTCATTGAATTTGTGATTAATCATGGAATTGAAAACCCATTTAACATCATAATAAAGATTACATTCAAATCCAACATGAAATCTTTCAAATCATTTAACTTGTAATTTAAAAGACTTTCATAAACTACAAGGATGGAAGGAAACCCTAGGATGAACACTTCACATACCATGGTACTTAAATTAATCAAGGTTTATAGAGAATTTCATGAAGCTTGAATTGAAATTTGATCTCCTATGGTTTTTTTGTTAAATAATTTGAGAGAAATAATGAATGTTTTTGCTCTGTGAGTGATTAATTTCGTGTTTTAAGGATGAATAAAGGTGGTAAAATGACCCATATACCCTCATGGATGGGAAGTTTTAATGACTCAAAATGGGTCCAGTAATGCACAGCCCGATGCACCGCATCGATAGAGTCGACGCAATGGCCGAAAAGCCACTTCGAGTCTGCATCGGCTCACTTCAAATTGACATTGAGAGCTGGAAAAAATATTTATCAATGCGATAGGAGATGCAGCACATCGAGATCGCATTGATCCACTGGTCTGGACATCCAAACGTGATTCAAATGATGTTCTAAAAATCTGAAACTTGCCTGAAAATGCCTACTGATATACCTGATCATGAATTAACCTAGAAATCAACATTGCAAGGTCTTCAGGGTTAGGAAATTGGATCACTAACTTATGAGGCTAAAAATAACTCTAAGCATTAAAACTTAGATGTAATTTCTAAGTATGGGACCCCTTATCAAGCTCTAAGGTTTGAGTTAATTTTAGAATTTTTACAGGTGTCTTACAGGTATCATAGGTTGACCAAGCAAAGTAGTAAATAAAGCATACAAAATATACACTAAGGGCAGGTCACCTATAATTAGAAAATATCCCACAACGGTAGCACACACTATTTACACTAATAGTTTTTTAATATCCATATATCATACAACAACACACAAGATAGGGATACAAGTATACACAATATCACATACAGGTAGAACAAAATAGGGACATGTATAATCAAGATCATCAACTATAAATAAAGAAAGATAGAACAATTAGACATTAGCAAGTCAAGATATAGAATAAATAGGAAGATAAGAAGTCAATATGGCAATTCAAACAAAACATACACAAAATTAAGCGAGTGCAATGTATATGATGATGATGTTGATGATAATGCTGATAATGCATGGTATAGGCACACAATCTCAATTTTGGCACACAGCCTTAAGTTTGGCACACAGCATTAAGATCACTAATATTCGCAACTCTTCTCCAGCATGATCCTTCAGAGATGGTCCATAAAATCAAATATCTGATACCAATATCTAACATTCCAGTATTTTTAAAGCACATACATAACATAAGACATAAATCAAGTGCACATACATAACAACAAGTATATATAAAGCTGTAAAATGAACAAGTGAAATGATGCGTATGATGACATGAGAATGAGAATGCAATGTTCACAACCATTCAAAAAGAGAATTTTCATAACCAATCCATGTGATGTATGTTCACACCCAATCCACATGATGTATTTCTAGAACCAGCCACAATGTTATAATTCTACAACCACGTGAAAAATATCCACTCATTACTTCTATTTTATCTATGAATTTCCACATCACTCATATACCATTAAGTATGGATATGTCATAATATACCAATGAAACCACATTAGGCATTTCTACAACACAATACAATTAGTCACATGTATTCAAGTCTATCAATGTCACATAGGACCCAACACGGTCACATATATCACATAATATCTCAATTTCGACAATTACATCACATATAGGACCCCACACAGTCACAACACATAGATAGAAATTTTTCATGATTAGTTTCCACCCTTAACATGCATTTTGTACCATTATTTACTATCCATCCCAGTCTGAAAGAGTTAAGCTATAACCTACCTAAAAGCAAAAACTGGTTCACTACACTCTGAACCAACAATCTTACTTTTCTAGAATATTATCTAACTCCACTAAAAACAGCAAATATGAAATCTATGCATCAAAACAAAATCAATGACACCTATATTGACTATTTTTAATTTGGGGTCAAAATGGACCCCCAGAATGAGCTTTTGGAAAAGAACGGTAAAATTAGAACTTTACTTAAAAAATATGTTTACAATATTCTTAGGAATTTAAAGATGAAAACTCAAGTCAACTCGAGTAAAAAATGAGGTTCAAATTGAAGAAAAATCATTTTTAAGTTTTATCGGGTAACATCTTTGAAATGCAGGTTAAAATCAAGAATTAGAGTTGTTTTGAAGGTAAAATTGATGAAAAACTATTAATTATAGGATATAAATATTATTGAAGTGAAAAAGAGTGAAACTGAGATTCAAAGTCAAGCCATAAGATTTTTGGGATTTTGAAAATTAATCAAGAAATTACTAAGAAAAGGGTGAATTCTTATCTTAAATCAGCAATAAAAACAACAAATATACCACAAGCTTCACTTTTAATCTCCCACACTATTTTAATGTTTAACTGTCAAGCGGAAAGATGAAAAATGAGCAAAATAAGCCCAAAAGTTTGCTTAAATTGTGCGGATTTCCTGCATTTTTATAGGAGAAAAAGTTGTTATTTTTTCACAAGTCCAATTTGGACTTCAATGAGGTGCTTAGAATTCATTTGGAGTCTGATAAATGCAAACAAACTATGAAAAAATGCTAAATTAAATGTTCGTACGCAATGGCGATATAAGATTTTTAAAAAATATATCATTTTCACAAAGTTTACCTTCGAAATCCAAAATCTCAATTTTTCAAACCAAGGGTCAAAATGATATTTGAAAGCCATAAAATCATACCAAACATGCTAACACATAATAATCGACATTCCTGATCTACTGAAGAAGTCAGACTTTCCATATGAGGTCATTTCGATTAAATTGTGGTCCCATACCCATATTTTCAATTTTTCCAACTTTCCGATTAATAGGTCCAAATGATCTTGGGCGCAATGGGATCTAAATCAAAGGTCTACCTGGTCTATAATTGATATTCTAGAACTAGTGGCGCAATCCATTTGGCCATCCATTGTACGAATCAAAAGATATCCCTATAAGTCCAAAATAAGGCTCACAAAGCCATCAAAAACATCAATATCGTATAAATGGTAACAAAATGAATTGAAAACCATGCCAATCACCCACAGACCCGAGAAATACCATGATGCAAGTATGGGAAGGAATAAAAAATTTAAATTACACAAAATCATAAATTTCACATATTTCGTCAAATTTTAAGGTCGTTACGAAAGGCAAGCATCAGTCGTGCTCCTACATCAAATGGAACCAAAAAAGATTGACAAATTTCTAAAACATGATTCTCGGGGTAATCCTTGCAACTCAATTAATTTGGAAGAAGTTAAGTATTGAACCTTGTTGAATGACCCAAAATAGTCTCAATTATAGGCAAAAAATGGGTTATCTAAATAAAGATTATTATGTCTCTAAACTACCTCTTGGCTATTAACACAGTTCTTAGGACTACAAGTAGACCAAAGCTAACCTGTTGAATCTACCATAATACTAAAATATATTCTAATAACTTAAATTATGAGGGGAAAAACTCTGGTTTATAATAACATAAATAAGAAATATTATATTTAAAGTCTGTCAAAAATAACAAAAGTAATTCCAACATAAAAGTAAGCCAAAAGGTTGCTATATCTTGACAAGCCTCTAAAATATGGAAGACCTATTGGACTAACCACCATCTAACTAAAAGTCTTGAAAGACTGAACTGAATAATAGATTGAACTACAATAGAAGGAAATATAGACCATAGACCCCAAACATGAGGAGCCACAAACTGAACTAGAAATGTACTAGTGATCACCGCTAATAATGTGTCTAAGGGATAATACCAGAACCAACATCATAATAAGATAAAACAAAAAAAGTATATGGTCAGTAAAATATTATATACTAAATATTTGAAAGATGAATGCAATATGAGAAAATAATGGAAATCATATGATAAATAGGAATGCATAGTAAGTAGATACTAACTCACTACTTTTCACGAATAAAGATAAAATTGTAATATCATATACTTATATACTACAAAACAAACATAATTATACAATTCTGGTAAATTGTGTACATGTATGTTACCAAAATTTATTTACAGTGGGAGTTTCTCTTAAATTTCATATCTAGTGGAGCCCAAAATATAACTTTTGTTGGGGGGTGTTCAAACCATTCTAGGGGTACAAAACTATGATTTCTCTTGAATGCAATCATAAGTTTATTTTGAATTTAAGGAGACATTCTCACATTCTGAAGACCTCCTAAACTAATGGTGGCACGTAGTTTTGAAATTTGATGTGAAGACCCTCTAAGTCATTTCCTTAATTTGTACACATATATGATATTTCGAGCTTTCTAACAGTAGCTACAGGTCATTTATGACTTATCAAAATTATCGATTTGGTTATCGGGCAGATCATATGGGATTTAGGTTTATTTTTTTATTTTGAAACTTTGTTATTAAGGAATTTGTCATGGACCTAATCTCCTAGTAGATGAACTTAGATGGGAATTCCCACAGTGCCATTGGCTTTAGAATATTTAATTTAGGTTGAGAGGACCCTTAGTTTAGGTACCAAGCTTCTAGCCATATATTGGGCTATTTGATGGAATATGTGAAAAGTTGAACTATATGTGTGGGGTCCGTATTTAGCTGAAATGATCTCATATAAAGGTTTGGATAGTTTTATTTGGTCTAAAATATTGAATCTTATATGATAAAATGGTTTGTTTAATTGCATATGGTTTTGAATAAATCCCGAGCACCCGGTCAGAGTCCATTTCAGGCTTAGAAAATCTATGCCTAAGGATTATGGGGAAATGACTTAAGCGTCCATTTAATGGTTTAACTGATCATTTCTTTAGAGATACTAGGTCATTTTAACGACCTTGAGTATTTGGCCATGGGCTGCATAAATGATAAATGTGTGCTTTATCAGACATTGGTTTAGTGGCCTAGGTACCAATTTAGGCGATACCTATATTCCTGTGCAAGAAGGCTTTAGCAGTCGAGGAGCCACTTTAGCGATTGTCACTTAAGTAACTGGGTAACCGCTTAAGCGACACCTAAAATTCTTATTTATTTTTTCAACATTTTCCTACTATTTAATGATTTTAAGATAGAAATGAGTGGGAGTCATCCATTATAGGTAAGTTGTGCCACCTTAACACTGTTTGGACATTTCCCATTATTTTTCTCAACAATTTTAATCCTATTTCATTGAAAATCTTAGAAATCAATTCATTAAATCCTAAGACCTTATGACGATCTGGGAACTGATATATGCACCATTTGTATTCAAATTTCTAGCACGCATTCCTTATCCTTCTAGAGACCTCATGATGGATTTAATTTTGGATTTCAATTGTTGGCCTCACTGGTCCATTCTTGACCAACTTTAACATTGACCCTTTACATAGTAATATGGGTTTTATTTTATTCCTCATGCTGTGTGGATGACTATTTTTAGAGCATGGTGGAATTTAGGGTCATTGAGAAAAGGCCAAGGATTTTTGGATGATTTAAAGATTGTAGTTCAGCATCGAGGTAGGGTTCTGTGTACTTTTTTTCATGAGAGAGCGTCTGTTGTATATTGCATGCTAGTTAAGGATCATAGTATATGATTATAGGTAAAATACCGTAACTTATCCTAATTTAGGAGTTTGGGGATAAAAGTGTTAAACGATCCTTAAGGCAAAGTACATGTTATAATGATAGAACCCTGTTACCCTATATTACAAGCACATTTATCATAGTTGATGCTATAGACCCTTTAGAATTAATACTTGTGATGTGTCTTATTGAATTAAATCATACTTTCCTTGAATTATTGTATTATCATTATGATAGTTATATACAATTGGGATCAATGTCGTGATTACGACACTTGTTGGAATCTAGGTGAGTATAATATTCTTGTAACGTAAATGGATTTATTCTATTGAGGCTTGGACACTCATAATAATATTTTTCAGATACTGGTAATGGCATGCATACATTTTTGTACAATTATGCTCACTTAGTGGTATAATTCCAACAAAAATCATAATTTTACAATTGTTTAAAAAAAAAAGATTTATTCTCACTTTCCACTTTAAAATAGATTCTTTCAAAATGGAAATCATACCACCTAAGTAAATAATTTATGAAATTTAGGAACTAAAAAGGATTTTTTTGAAATTTGATCAAGATTGATTTCGGTCAATGGCTTTTCCACTCTTTTACAATTACTATTCAATTTGATACTGAGAGATTCTGACATTTTCTACACTTTAATAATTATTTAGTTTTAGAATTGACTCTGGGAAGTTGATTTATAGATTTACACTCTTTATCCATGAATTGAGTTATGCATCTCTCTTATACTAGACTAAGTAGATTGATGATGTTGAGGATCGGATATCATGGATTGGTACTAGGTAAGTGTAAACGAATATTCTTTAATTACCTAGGGGCACCTTCACTTTGAGCAATAACACTAGAGAAGAGAGGTCACTATAGTCCTTGTATTTGAGAGTCATCAAGTAAAAATGAGGTGTATATAGTTATTACGTTATGGCACATGGGTTAGATATGGTTCAATGTGTATATTTTTTATTTATTTATTCATATCTATTACCTATCACCATTGTGCTATTTACTACTTATATTTATTAGCCTTATGTGGGGTCGCATGTTATAGGCTATGATTGTCATGTGTTATGTGTTGATTTAAGCTTCATGGGGCCTCAGGTATGTATTGTTTGTCAGAACTATCTTGTTACTTCATTGTTGTTATTATTTTTATTTCATAGCAGACTGATTATTCACTAGTACTGAGGTTGGAGGTATGATTCTAATTCCTTTTATTTTATAGAAATTTTTCATTATGGGCAGTGTATTTCTAGTTAGACATTTGGACTATAGGTCCAGATCATGCTAACATTAGCTTTCCTACATTGTTGAGTTTTTAGGGAGGGGTTAGGTGGGATACCTTAGGTATTTTCCCCGTGTTATTAATCTTACATAGCTATATGTATATGTGAATATAAATATTATATATTATATATTATCTATATAGATAGCTATGGTATTATCTTATATCCCCTATTTCCTTTATTTATTCATACTATATATGTAATTCTTGGCCTTGTATTCTATGATATATCCTTTTTCTACTCTTCATTTATATATTGCACAATGATATAGGCTATAGTGCCTTAGTTTCTTAATACAACTAGAATAGTATAGTTTATCTTTGTGGTCTCTCTAGCTTTATGTTAGTTTCTTCTAGTTTACATTTATGCTTATAAGTTATATGTATTCAAATTATCTTTGGAGCTGATAGTTGTAACATCCCAAGATTCCATCTCGAGACGTCAATGATGAAGTTAAAGATGAATCATGATGATTAATTATTGTATAACGTTGTCTACATGTGCTATCCCTACCATGTGTTTGATTAAATGACTAGATGAAAGAACAATGCCCAACTAGTATGATATCATAAAATTCCCATATATGTACAAGTTATGCCTATCACATGTTTTGATGGAATACTTCTATAAATGTACTATGGATTATGATGTTAGTTATATGTTCAAGTAAATTATCCTTGGTCAGTTTTCCTTTCATCGAGTCTTGGGGGTACTTATACCCAAAATGTTAGTTGTGTTCCTAGAGCCATGTCATGTTTTCAAGATACTCTCAGTCAAGCCATGAATCCTCATACTTCAGATAGTCTTATGACTCACAAAATCTCCATAATCTCATGAAATCAGTCAGTTGAAAGATATCAATAATATTTCGTCAGTCAATGGAATTCATTAACTCAATCCATGTTTTGTTTAGTAAATTATGTTCAGTGTCTATTCATATGGGAGTAGAAATTAGCACCAAGTGAACCCAAGAATGGTAACTCACCTGTTATATGAGGGTGTGATTCTTGGATGCAATCCTTACATTCTAAAACTATGTAGCCAACATAGGTTGAGATATTATATCCTGCTATATGAGGGTAGCTAAGGTGGATTAACCTACTCTATATGGGTTCCCACCATTATCATTAGAGTTACCTTTTGTATTAGGGTCACTCACATATTGTCCTTACCGGTGGAGCGGTATGACATCCTTCAAATCAGGACATAGATTGGACCCCAATTCAGCTATAATGCATCATTTGGGGCATGCAGGTTAGATAACTACCTCCTACAGTCTCAGTATCAATCTCAATAAAAGAACTCACTTAGTTCTTTAGAATTTAGGACTATCAGATACAATCAACTCAGATACAGTACGGAACTCAGATAGTTCTATCAGATTCAGGATTGTTATATACAGTCACTCATGTTATCAGTTATATTCAAATTCAGTAATTATGTTATCACAGTATTAGTGTCAGTTGTTGTGTCTCATGTATGTATTCTCACGCTCATGATAGTTAGTTAGTTATTATTGTTGTTCATGCATATGAACCCCATGCATTCAGCCTACCTCACATGCATACCAGTACATTCAAAGTACTGACACATTGGTGCTATGGTGTCTTATACCATAGGTTCAGAGACACGAGCTCCAGGTGCAGTATATTCCAATATCAGAAGTCAGAGTTAGAAGTGAGTCCTCATTATTTGAGGACATGATTATTCCCTATTCTCTCATTAATTAGTTTATTAGTTGGAGTTAGTTGGGGACATGTTCCATCAACTCCTTACTCAAACAGTTCAGTCTATTAGAGGCTTTGTAGACTATTATGTTTCAGACTTTAGTGTTTCTTAATTTTTGTTTTGGGTATCCTTTTAACCCACACAGATGTCATATTATTCATATTATGTTTAGTTTTGAACCTTACGGTCTTTCAATTCATATTTTTGCATTATTTAGTATTTTATGCACTATATAGGTACAGATATCAGTCATGGGTTAGCTTGTGGTCCTTTGGGGTCATGATCACCGTGTAGCATTATGGGTATTAGATTTGGGGCGTTACATGAGCTCACCAAATGAACTTCTATTTATGTTACCACTCTTGTTATGTCCAAAGCCTAATAATTAAGCTATTGTCTATGTGAAAGATTTTCTTTTGAAGTTAGTATTGTGAAAAGTTGGAGTAAAAGAGGCATCTAGAGAGCATGCACTTGAATCATTATTGACTTGCTAATCGACATGTTAACTTGGAAAAGGTGAATGTGTATATCATTTAGAAACTCATGCTATGCATCTATATATATATTATGTAGTGATGATTAATAGTAAAGTATGATGCTACGCATTACCTTGCATCACTTATTCTCTATCATTGTCAGTTGTTATTGAATTGTCTACATATGTATGTGTATAATGATATTATGATAATGCCGGGTGAATTCGGAGGACATAATGATGTTATGATGATGTCTTATGAATTTGGAGGATATAATGATGTTATGATGATACCAGATTAATCTGAAGGACATATTGATGTTATGATGATGTCCAATGAATCCAGAGGATAAAATTATATTATGATGATACCCGGTGAATCTGGAGGATATAATGATGATATTATGATGCTCGGTGAATCAAAAAAATATAATGATATTGTGATTATTCCTGGTGAATCCAGAGAATAAAATTATGTTATGATACCCGGTAAATCTTAAGGATACAATGATATTATGATGATGCCCGGTGAATCCGAAAGAGGTGATGATATTTTGATGATTTTATGTATGCTAAGTATAGATGAATACATAGTTGTATGAGAGGTTATGCCGTGTGTGACTAAACACCTTAATGTACTTGGGAATGATATCTTTCTGGGTAAATTGTTACCCATTCCTTGTCTTTAATCATTAGATAAAATAGGTGACCCTTGTTAACTCTAATTAGTTACTTGAAGTAGATTATGACGAATATTGGGCTAAGGCTAATTTATATTTATAATCTTGTGTAGAACCAAGAGTTCACTCAGCAAATCTGCTTGGCATTGGATAAATGGTTATATTATGGAATTTCACCTAGTAAAGTGGCTTATGTGACAACATGTTGTCTCTAATAATTGGCTATGACTTGTAGGATAAAACCCTAGTGATCTAGTTGGGGGACCTTACTTAGCGAAAATATGTAAACTAGTCCTTAAGGTTGTGAGATGCTCAATGATAATAGAAATAGTATTGTATGATGAATCGTTAAGTTGACATCTAGTATGTGTTGTCGTGGTATCTTAATTAATGACACATATATTTAGGAGGCAAACTAAAAGGTGTCTTTGTGATGGGTGAATAAATAATAGTGTTGGTAACATGAAGTGACTCCTTAGTTAATGACTAGTAAACTATAAGCCATGTACACTAGTAACCCATGTGAATTGGAGGATTAGCTAATATGGACTAGACTTGGAGTTTATCAATGATTTAAAGATTAAATAACTACAACCATGTTTTTGTGATATCGTCTTGGTTGTGTCAAATTATGGTATTGATGATGATTGTAGGCCTCAGTAACAGTCCATGGCAGGAATGTACAACCCACGACTTTGGTGAGTTGCTTGTGTAGTTCTGACTTGATATGTTGATGAATTGACGTCTTGGTGTACTCTCTAGTGGTATGGGATGCCGTGATGAGTTCTTTGTTTGTTTTCCTTGAGTGTACTTCCCACGGTATGGGACATCGTGGTAAGTACTTTACTTTATGCTCTAATGATGGTAGTTGAGTTGATTATGGCAATTACATAATTGTTATTATATATATATGTCGCTTTACGTTTCAAAAATGATTACTCATGTTGTATGAAAGTTATGGTATATATGGACATGGAATGCCATACTATTGTTCTGGTTGATTAGTTATCTTATATAGTGATATAGAACAAGAATAAGGTTTGATTTTGTACCTTGACTTTAAATTATTATCTTACTCTATATTGTCCTAATAATATAATTTAGATCAGTTGGCCGATGATGCCTACGGAGTACCTGTGTTTTGGTACTCATACTACACTTCTAAACCTTTTTGTTCAATACCCGAGTTTTAGTTGTTGGCGTTAAGTCGAGGTCATGCGGTGTTGATCATCAGGAGAAAGGGTAAGCTCTTGGAGTTCAAGTTTCCCTATTTTCCTTCTGTCCTTATTTTTTCTTTTGTATTCTAAATGAATGCATGAGACTATTTAAGACTATTAGACGTTGAGATGTAATTTCTATTGTCAAATGTAGTGAAGCTTTGGTATTAATACTATCGGGTCATGGAAATGGTATTCTAATGTTAGTTGTTTCCTTGTGGAATGTTGTTGTTATATTGTGTTCCCATATAGGGTCCATATTGGATGATCCTACCAAGGTAACCCATTGCATTAGATCTAGTTTAAGGTGTTGGTTTACATACTAGTGGGTTATGGTAGGTGCCATCATGACTCAGAAATCGGGTCATGGCATATAGCCATAACTATCTTCACCACAAGCATAGTCTCCTATGTCATACTCAAAATTATCCGAGTCTATCAAAGACATACTTCCTTATATCACCTTGTACCTACAAAAGGAACAAACAAGATTAGTAGTAAAGCCCCTAACCAACATTAGTATGAATCTCACCTTTATGATCCTCATATTTGGGGAGGCGAATGTTGAACGGTTCTTATACTCTGGTGGACAATAAGGTGTTAGTCTCTACTATACAGTTGTTGTGGATTATTGTTTGAATGACTCAAAATAAAAATTAGTTAAGGACTTGAATCAAGAAATCACAACGAATTGAAAAAGAGAAAAGGTTGAATGAGATTGAATGATGAAAGAAGTGGGACTCAGTACCTAATCAATCATCTTAGTAGATGAATTACTTAGTTTTTGAATAGTTAATGAATCAAAAGACGAGTTTAGGTATCAATAAATTGAAACTAAGGAATCAAAGCTTGAGCAATCGAGTAATTTAAGTGTTGAATTGAGTTTGGAGGTTTGAATTTTATGTTTGGGACTTGGTCTACGTTGGGAGGGGCTGATCTACATTTGGGGACCTTCTCTAGCAGGTGGGATGCAGGTCCAAACAAGCATGGAAGCTGGTGCTACTGATTTTAGGTGTTGTAGCACCGTGGGTGCACTTGCAAAGCAAGTTGGCCGCCCCATGTCTTTGAATTGCCCGAAATTGCCTCCAATTGGTCCTTTTTTGTTGGGATATCCTTGGAATCTTTGTAGATGACTTAGAGCAAACACTTTTCACTATTCTTTCTTACTTATTTTTTGGATCAAGCAAGCACCATTGGCTGAAATTTCAACATGAATATAACAATCTCCCGAAGAACACACCAAGAACATCAATCATTCAAACTTTTTCTTCGGATCTTGGAATGAGTTTACATTTTAAACGTAGGCACTTCTTACCTTTATAAACTCATTTCAAACATAAAATTGTACAAATTATTCATCAAAATCTTCATATTCTTAATTCACCTCAAACTTCTTCAATACAAGCTTCCAAAAATGATAGAACACTCAAATAAGCTCCAATTTGATTCAAATTTGGTTTATAGACTCATATAGTGTTAGAGAACACAATTCTAATACTAGAAACACAAGAAATAACAAAAATAAAAATTTTAAAATTTAACCAAAGACCTAAAATGTGAATAGTAATTTTTTTTGTGATTTTAGATTTTCTAAGACGACTAGACCCAAGATTGACTTTGTAGGAATGAAATCAAGCTCAGCTCTAATGTCAAATGATGTAGTTCTCACCACAAAGCTTTGAATCTAAATGAGGAAAAGTAAATAAAGCAGAATAGGATAGCAAATATAGAAAGATAGACACAAAAAGGATAACAAAAGGTCAATCAAAGTGTGTATCAAACCCAAAAAACTCCATTAAGGATTACAAAACTCCCTTAAAGATTACCAAACCGCAATGTGGACTGAATCTCTCTTGCAACCAACCTTTCTAATCAAATATCAACATTCACTTTTCCAATCTCTCAAGAAAATCCCAATGGAGGTCCATTAATTCATCAATATAAATCAACAAAAACTAACTAAAATAGCCTAGCTACCATGTATTTATAGTTAGGATAAATAATACCTAATTTGGACCCAAAAGTGATCCAAATGCAAGAAAAGGCTCACTAGGGGATGTTTTGACCCGCTCTTAAAATTCTAGAGCAGAAAAAAAAATGGATCCTAAGCGCCTTGGGTACATAACCCTTCCAAGGGGATTTCGATCCCCATTTTAAGTCCTTTGACCCTCTTTAATGGTAATTTTAATCCATGTGTCATCTTTTGATAGCACCAAGGATTCTTTCAGAACCTCATGTATCATACGTATGTCATTCAAAGGTTCAAAAGAAATTTGGCTTGTATTAGTAGGGTCCTTATGATCACTTGCTTTATTAAGATCAAGAAGTTAACAATGAAGTTACTGACATTGAGCATGCTTAGCTTAAAGGTATGGCTAGATACGAAGCTGTAGTGGTTACTGCAAGAAGATCTATGAGGGAAGTCGATATTTCTTTGTGTACGAAGGACTTTTTTAGATTAAATATCAACAATGATATGCAGAACCCTATGTCAAACTAGGTGGCTTATGATAATTTTCTTGCATCCAATCAGGATTTCATTCCTGTAACTTCCTATCTAATAGAACCTAATACTTATGTGGAATCAAGTAAATATTCAAGATGGATAAAGGCAATGTAATCTAGGATACAAGCTTTGCAAAGCAACAATACTTGGAAGATTAGAGACTTACCTAAAGGAAAAACAAAAATAAGGTGCAGATGTACTTTGAAAATCAAGTAAAAATCAATAGGTGAGAGTAAAAGATTTAATGAAAGGGTAGTTTCCAACGGATCTTGCCAAAAAAGGGAATAGATTACAATGAAACATAATCTCTTGTTGTAAAAATGGTCACAATAAGAACCATTTTGTCATTAGTTTCTTCTAGACATTGGCACATCCATCTAATGGATGTGTATAATGCATTTTTACATAGTGATCTGCAAGATGAGATATACATGAAATTTCCTAAAGGATTTACCATTTAGTGGAGAAAAAAGTGTGTAGATTAGTAAAGTCACTATAGGACATTAACATGACCCAAGGCATTGGAATCATAAGCTAAATAAGGCACTTTAGAGACTAGGATTAAAGCAAAGTCAATATGACTATTATCTGTTTACAAGAAATATAGTTGAAGGAACTACACCAATCTTAGTGTATGTTGATGATATGTTTATTAGAAAAAATAGTATTATAATACCCCGAGAATCCCAACCAATAGTAGAACCATGATTCTAGCTCATTTTAAATAAATCATAGTGATTTGGCAGTTTTATGACCATGTTTAATGTGTATTAAGGCCTTAAATACTTCCTAGCTATTATACGAATCAAAACATCCCTTATCGATTGAATTCTTGAGAAGGACATTGCCATAGTAAAATTAAAACGAGAATATCTACTATTCTACAAATAATTTTTGATCTCATGACATACCAACATATATATAATTGAATTATCTTTCCAACGATACCAATTTCTCCAAAATCCAATATCGGAGTAAGAAGTTATGGCCATTTTACTGAGAGCTGTCGGAGCTGTCCAGGAGTGACGGACAAGCTGACGGACCGTCAAGTTAGTGATGGCCTGCCACTTTGGCCGTCAGAACTAAAGTAGTGAGAGCCTTTTTTGGAACAAAAGTGACGGTGGGAGTGATGGTTAGTCACCAGAGTGACGGTCCGTCACTCTAACCAGCAGAATTGTCTGAAATAGCACTGAAGCACCGTTATAAAGGGATTTTTGGGTCATTCTTTACCCTATTTAATACCCAATCACCCCAAATCAAATCTCATAACTTCTCCTTAATCCAAAACATCAAATTAGGTTTTATTTCCAAGATCAAAACCCTTATTTCTTCTTCAAAAAAATTCAAGAAAAATTAAGAGAAGTCAAGAAATCAAGAATCTCTCCAAGAACCTTCAAGAAAGAAGTTTCCCCAAGGTATGTAGATGTTGATTCTTGGGTCCCTTTCATCCAATAACCTCAAGTACCATTTTATAAATCTCTAAGATTTATGTTTATGAATTTTTAATAAGTCTTGTGAGTTGTGATTCATGTTTATCTACAAGAATCAAGTCTTGGCCTTAGTATGTGGTATTTGTGTGGTAAATGGATTATATACTTGTTGTTGTTGTTGGATGATCTCCAAGATGGGATATTTATGTGGTTTGTATGAATCTATGATAATATATGAGTTGGAAACATATAAATTTGGTTGTTCATGATGAGTAGTTGGGTTATTATACTTATGCCTAAGTTGTGCATGTGAGGTGTTCAATAAAATGTCTAAGAGACTAGAAGTCAAGAATTGTAGTTAAATTGTGATCTAATGAAAAATGCATGCTACACCCTTATGAAAATAATGACTTCTAATATATTGTTATATGTTATGGTTGTTGATGAAATATTCGTGAAGCTAGGTAGATGGACGTATGGAATGTTGTTATATGTACTCCCCTCTATGTATAAGACTTTGAGAACTATGAGTATCACAAAATGCCCTAGTTAATGAATTGTACCTTGGTAGTGTGAAATCCCTAAATAAGTGTGTCCTATGAATGTATAGTGTTTGTTGAAGGACTTTAGTGAACAAGTGGAGATGTGATAGTAGTAAATTCCCCAATTATGTGCCCTTTGACATATGCTAAGTTTTTAATACATGCCAAGTGGTTAGTAAGAAAGTTATGACATGATAGTATGAAGTTTCCTTAAGTCATGTGATACCCAAACATATGTCAATACTGATATAGGTATGAAATAGTTGAGGTAAAAACCTTGTTGAATGGAGTACGATTTAATAGCATGTTTTCCCTATGTTTTTAAATGATTATTATCCCGAGATGCTTAAAGCGACCCTTTGGTGATTGTGATGATGAATGGATGGTCGTGATGATGCAAGAATGATTATGTTTTACTTTTATGTTATCGAGTCCTGGGGTTATTTATACCTGATAATAGAGCTGTTGTCTAGAGCCCGTGTCAATTTCATGATAATTCAAATCAAGCCACAATTCTCAGAACTCAGGGAACTACAGAACTCTGTATCCTAAGACAAGTGTAGAACATAAGAAAACTTAGTAATGTCAAAAGTCTCTGTAATCACAACATCACTAGTAATCTAGCCCAAGTCCTATAAATTAGTTCCGATCTAATAGTATTCAAATGATTCAATTCTAATCTCCGAAGTGATTTAAATAATCTATTCAAGATCTATATCGTCAGTCAGATACCATGACTCGATACCTTTTTTTGTCAGATACAAAACTAAGTAATCTCATCCTAACTCAGTCAGATCTCTTGAGAAACATGATCAGTATTAGATTTAGCTCAGTCTAAGTTCAGTTAAGAATCTGATCAGTTTCTTTTAGTTGGGAATAGGATTCAGCACCAAATGAGCTCAAGGATGGGAACTCACCTACTAGTAGAGGGTGTGATTCTTAGAAGCAATCCTTGCGCTCCCGAACTACGTAGCCAGCATAGGTTTAGACATCATACCTGCTAGTTGAGGGTAGATGAGGTAGCTTGACCTATTAGATGAGGGCTCCACCACTCTTGTTTGAGTACCTGATAGATGACGGTCACATAAAGTTGTCTTTACCGGTGGTGTGGTACGACACCCTTCCAACTGGGGTACAAGTTGGACCCCGACTTAGCTAGGTGGGGCATGTCGGTTAGAAGACTACTTCCCATAGTCTCAATTTGAGAATCAGTCTCAGACATCAAGAAACAGGTCAGTTCAATATACAGAATGCAAGGCTGATAGATATAGGCCATCAAGTATGATTATTTGCAAATTTGAAGATCCGCTGCTAGATAAGCCGATCTCAAAATTAGTTATCAGATCTTAAAATCAGTTATCATATCTTAAAATCAGTTATCATATCTTAAAATCAGTTATCAGATCTCAAAATTAGTGATCAAGTAGTATTATTATCAACAGATTCAGAGACTACCTGCTTGATAGGGTTGATCTCAGCTTCAGTCAGTCATTCTTATTATTAGAAGATTCGAAGACAACCTGTTAGATAGGGTTACTATCAGTTTCAGAAGCTTCAGATACTAGTAATCTTAGTATATCCAGAAATTTTAGAATTTCCATACATTCAGTATCAGTTACCAGAGTTATTCCTAGTCTGCTTAGTGACAGTATGCGCAGTATGTTCAGTAATTATAGATTCTTTATGTATGCTAATCCAGTTTTTACATATTATTCAGTTATGTTTATGCATAAGCCCTTGCATTTAGCCTTCCCTCCTCTACATACTCAGTATATTTTTGTATTGATGCATTTGCGCTATGGTGTTTTATTTGAAACCATAGGTTCAGAGGCATAAGATCCAGAGTATCCCCATCAGTTCATCCCAGTCAGCAGCAGTAGTAGTGAGTCCTCTTATTTTGAGGACGAATCTAAATTTACTATTATTACATCAGATTTTGTTTATGTATTTAGTTGACGGAGTTAAGTGGGGATATGTCCAATCAACTCCACAATTCAGACAGTTTTGAGGCTTTTCAGACGGAGGTTGATGTATTAGTATTCAGTTTTCAGTTTTGAGTATGTGCAGATGTATTGAACCTTATGGCCAGTTTTCGCATTTATTTTAGATATTATGTAGTGTACAGGTACAGATATCAGTAAAGGGTTACCTTGTGGTCCTTAAGGTCCATAAGCATCGTGTGACGTCTCGAGATGGGATCTCGAGACGTTACAAGTATGAAGCTAATTAAAGTCACCAAAAGAACTCTGCAATAAGCTTTGAAAATGAAAGATTCACTAGAGTTGAAATTCTTTTTTGGCATATAATTTACAATTTCCAAAGTTGGACTTCTTATGCATTAGAGGAAATATGCACTTGAACTTATATCAGAGGTTTGAATGTCAGGTGCTAAACCAGTTGGAACCCTTATAAATGTGAATGTCAAGCTAATCTTTAAGTAGTAAGATGATCAAACTAATTACAAATAGTGAATATCATCTTGTAGATGAATGAGAATATCAAAATTTTGTTGGAATACTTTTGTATCTAAACACGACAAGGCCTAATATCTGATATAGTGGTAAAACATTTAGTCAGTTTCTTAAACAACCTAAGAAATCACCTATTGATATTGCACTAAGGATTCCCAAATACATTAAAAGGCATCCAATACATGGTATACCATTATCCATTAATTCAACCTACATGATCACTGCCTATTGTGAGAAAAATTGGGAAGCCTATCATCTTACAAGAAAGTTTGTAACTCCATATATAATAAAGATAGAAGATTTAAGGATATCTTGGAAAGTTTAAAAGTATACAACAGTCTCAAGAAACTCAGCTAAAGCTGAGTATCGAAACTTAGTAGCTACAGTTGCTAAACTACTATGGTTGCTGGGAACATTAAAAGACTTACATGCTGAGATTAAACTTCCAGTTAATATATATAGTGACAGCAAGGTGGACAACCATCTTTGCTATAAATACAGTTTATCATGAACGGATTAAGCAAATTAAAATAAATGTCCACTTCACCTAAGAGATACTTCAATAAGGTTTAATCACTGTCAGCTATGTGTCAACACAGAATCAACCTGATAGCATTCTTACCAAAGGTTTAAGCAGAGCACAACACGAGTTCTTATATGGAAGCTAGGGGTTGTATTTATATTTAAGATGGTAATATATTAAGACTAATAGAAGCTGATAATAGCTCAAAAATCCTAAAAGATTTTATGAAAGATGTTTAAGGGTTAGTTAAGGTAAAAATCTATTGATCGTAAAGTTGTTGAAGCCTTAAAAAGGTATGATAGTTTAAATATAACTCATATTTATACATGTAACCACTCTTATTCTAATCATAAGAAATTTTACACATGAATGAAGTCTTCTTTTGTTATCCTCCTTAATTCTTTAATCTGCATTACCATTTCATCAAATTCATGGTTTCAGTAGAAACATTCAAAGACATTTAAAGAAAATTAGAACTCACGAACTTTATGAACTTTATGATTTATGGATTGTAGAAAGTTCAGGAATCTCTTATCAAACTCAAACCTCTATCCAAAGATATTGGTATCGATCTATGAAATCTAAGAATATAAGTTGATTATATAAAGACTAAGGGGGGTCATTCCATAAACAAGGTTCTTCAATATGTGGATTCAAATACTTCTTGGGTTGAATTTGATCAAACTAGCTTACAGTTGCTATTATAAACTCTTATTTTTCTGTAAAGAGAAATTTAACACTCCTACAACTTTTTTTCCTATTATGTCATTAATGTACTCAAACTTTTCCTTGGTGATTATTAGGATGTTATTTTCCTATTATTTTTATCCCTTTCCCTATAATGGGCCTCAATATCTTCAATTGTTATCTTCCATCTAATAGGCCTCTAGGTTATGGTTTTCTTTCCCTTTCTCTATTTTCTTTTTTGATAACAAAGAGGGAGACTTATGACTACATTTTGTGCTTGTCTTTATTTGCAGGCATCTTTATCATTTACATTTATGTTGACATGTATTTTATTATGTGGCATTATGTAATATTATTAACTTTTTGAGTATGTCTCAGATATATGGACATCATCTTGCTTTATAATTTTCAATAAAATTCTTAAAGAAAAGGGGAGCATTGAGATAAACCGATCCTATATTCAATGAAAAATTGTAAAAGTCATTAAAAAATGGGGAACAACTTCAATAAGAAGCCCACCTCACAGTTCATGGAAGTACACAAGCTCTATCTTTTATTTTGGTGCCATCATAAAAAAGAAAGATATTATTAACTTGACTCTTAAGTTTTAAGGATGACACTAAATTTACCTTGAAGAAAGCAAAGAACGATCCCACAAAGAAAAGGATGTTATAAGACTGAAAAGCTAAGAGATTATTCTTATAAAAGAATAAGATGTTAATTCACAAGAAAGATATTTATATGTAAAATGTTCATTCTAAATAAATCAATTCCTAAAAATCAATACAATGGTAGAAAGGATCCTCTCTCGTAGGGAAAGATCATCACTGGAACAATTCACTCTAGTCAACAAAACACTATAGAAGGAAAGAATAAATTCTCATTCACATGATTCACTCACACCATATGGATGGAAGAAAATCTGCATGCCTCATATAGAACGAAGTTGTTGATCGGATACCTAGAGAAAAATCAGTAAAGATAAAGTTTCTTAATAAAGAGAAAATTAAAGATAAAGTAAGAGAAGATCAAGACCTCAATCAGATATCCTAAAAAATATCATGGAGAAAATCCCTTAGGTTACCGTATAGAATTCCAAGATCAAAGGAACTGATCTTCTTATCTTTTAATAGTCATAGAACTATATACCCTATAGTTATGTAGAAATGGTATACATCTTCACTGAAGCTTTCTTTATTTGAACATTTTTAGTCGTGTAAAAACACTATGATATCACTGTCATTGGCGAGTGAAAAACAAAATAAAAGAGAAAATAGATCTCGATAAGTTGAGATAGAAACATTTGGAAGATCAAGATACCATAACCAACACCCTATAACAAATTTTATTCAAGAATCTAAGGAACCCTTTTTACCCAAAGAAATTGTAAGTAGGCACCACACTAGTCTTCCAACATAGTATAAATCCTTATGTTGTTTATTTATCATTGATTTGATTAGTTTTTGCATTTTTTCCTTCTAACTAGTCCTATATGAATTTAGTAGTTAACTGCCTATTCTTCTCAATTGACTCACTGACTCAAAAACAATTACAATTCACCCCCTCTTAGGTATAAAACTAGACTTAGAGAATCAGGCCATCTTTCTACCTCATGATCAAACACATTGAAAAGATTGTCACCCCTTTTCTAAGTCCTAATGATCTAGTAGATGTGTTTTTATTGAAATATATATTTGTTACCTTTGTATTGAAGATACATGATAGAAGAGTAGCCACAAATATATATATATATATATATATATATATATATATAATAAATATATATATGAGTAACAAATCCACTTTGTAGAAGTGTGACTGCTTTCCTAATAAAGGACCTCGGTCTAAGGCATCAAGAACCATAACCAACTAATGTTGGATCTTGAAGTAGATCAACTTTAGAATTCCATTTTTTCAAATAAAGTTTCCAACTTGAGAAACTAGCTTACCACTTTACCGACGGATATCGTTAAGTTTAACGATGACTTTCTTAAGTAGTATCTCAATTACAATGCTTGTATTGACACTCTCGATCTTATAGGTAAATAAAAATCTATCGCTATCATTCCTTCGTAATATCTATTCCTTTCTAGACCTAGTTCTTGTGGTTAATTTTTTTTGTGTGTGGCATGTAATAGATAATTTCTCATATTTTTTTAAGGTCCAATTTGAGTTATATTATGGTTACTTTGATTACATTTTCATGATCTTCCTATATTATATTAAGTTACATTTTTAGATAGTTGATATCCTTAGTATTTATGCTTTGTATCATGATGTTTATGTGTAAGTTAGAAGATCCTCATTGTTGCATTCTCTTTCTAACCTAGATTCGCAACTATATGCATTTTTAAATGATGCTAAAATAAAGAAAATAGTTTGTGTGCTGAAGAAATTTTCTATGTTCTAACGCGGAAAGTTTGGTTGGAAATCCTAAATTTTATATGTGATAATTCTGAATATACATTCATAGTATTTCATCATCAAAATGGGTAAATGAATAAATTTTAAATGTAT